>NC_079172.1:56840681-56940681 GCF_947568905.1 Ostrea edulis
ATTGAGCGGACAACATGTGGTCTACCGACCGACATACCAGCCGACCAACAGGTGCAAAGCAATATGCCCCTCCTCTTTAAAGGGGGGCATAAATACTAAGTTTATTTACTACTTGCCCCCCCCCCCCCCCCCCCCCCAAGTTTCTAGTGATTCTATTCACCTTACTCCAATCTGATTTCATAATGAAATAATAATACTGAAACAAGAGGCCCATGGGCCACATCGCTCACCTGAGTCACCTTGGCCCATATCTGAAGACTTTCCATATATATTTGCATGTAAAACCTTGGTCCCTATTATGGCCCAAACTACCCTTTGCAAACTTGAATCTACACTATGTCAGAAAGCTTTCATGTAAATGTCAACTTCTTTGGCCCAATGGTTCTTTTAAAGCTTTTTTCTATATTTGTATGTAAAACTTTGACCCCCCCCCCCCACTTGTGGCCCCATCCTACCCCCCGGGGACCATGATTTGAACAAACTTGAATCTGCACTATGTCAGAAAGTTTTCTTGTAAATATCAGCTTTTCTGACTCAATGGTTATTGAGAAAAAGATTTTAACTATATATTTGTATGTAAAACTTTGATCCCCCTTGTGGCCCCTCCTACCCCCGGAGCCCATGATTTGAAGAAACTTGAATCTGCACTATGTCAGAAAGTTTTCATGTAAAAATCAACTTTTCTGGCTCAGTGGTTCTTGAGAAAAAGATTTTTCCTATATATTTGTATGTAAAACTTTGATCCCCTATTGTGCCCCCATCCAACCCCCGGAGCCCATGATTTGAACAAACTTGAATCTGCATTATGTCAGGAAGCTTTCATGTAAATCTCAGCTTTTCTGGTTTAGTGGTTCTTGAGAAGAAGATTTTTAAAGTTTTTCCCTATATATTTGTGTGTAAAACTTTGATCCCCCCCTTGGGGCCCCATCTTATCCCCGGGGGCCATGATTTGAACAAACTTGAATCTGCACTATGTCAGGAAGCTTTCATGTAAATCTCAGCTTTTCTGGCTTAGTGGTTCTTGAGAAGAAGATTTTTAAAGTTTTTCCCTATATATTTGTGTGTAAAACTTTGATCCCCCCTTGGGGTCCCATCTTATCCCCGGGGGCCATGATTTGAACAAACTTGAATCTGCACTATGTCAGAAAGTTTTCATGTAAAAATCAGCTTTTCTGGTTTAGTGGTTCTTGAGAAGAAGATTTTTAAAGATTTTTCCTATATATTTTTGTGTAAAACTTTGATCCCCCCCCTTGGGGCCCCATCTTATCCCCGGGGGCCATGATTTGAACAAACTTGAATCTGCACTATGTCAGAAAGTTTTCATGTAAAAATCAGCTTTTCTGGCTTAGTGGTTCTTGAGAAGAAGATTTTTAAAGATTTTTCCTATATATTTGTATGTAAAACTTTGATCCCCTATTGTGGCCCCATCCAACCCCAGGGCCCCATGATTTGAACAAACTTGAATCTGCATTATGTCAGGAAGCTTTCATGTAAATCTCAGCTTTTCTGGCTTAGTGGTTCTTGAGAAGAAGATTTTTAAAGTTTTTCCCTATATATTTGTATGTAAAACTTTGATCCCCCCTTGTGGCCCCATCCTACCACCGGGGGCCATGATTTGAACAGACTTGAATCTGCAATATGTCAGGAAGCTTTCAGGTAAATTTCAGCTCTTCTGGCACAGTGGTTCTTGAGAAGAAGATTTTTAAATGACCCCACCCTATTTTTGCATTTTTGTGATTATCTCCCCTTTGAAAGGGACATGGCCCTTCATTTGAACAAACTTGAAAGCCCTTCACCCAAGGATGCTTTTGGCCAAGTTAGGTTGAAATTGGCCCAGTGGTTCTGGAGAAGAAGTCGAAAATGTGAAAAGTTTACAGACAGACGGACAGACAGACAGATGGACAGACAGACAGACGGACGCCGGACAAAATGTGATCAGAATAGCTCACTTGAACCTTCGGTTCAGATGAGCTAAAAAGCTGATTTAAAGGTTACTCCCAACAGGCCAGGGCTCTGGGGTAAATGGTGCAAAATCCTGCATTCTGAGTATTTTCTGACACTTCTTTTTCACTTTCAAATTTTCTACTTCTTAAACAAAACTTTTATGTTACATATACTGTTTAAAAATTCTGAAGCGATACTTGTATCTGACGAAAATATTGTAAATATATATCAGTGATCAGTGGTCTTATTTATCTAGAATTAAATGATATACTGGTGTTGATAAATTTGAATGATGCAAAGTACATGTAAGTATCCACCTTTCGTATCATTTTGACTCAAAGACTCGTTAAAATTAAATAACTCTTAAACTTTTTGGTCCGCAAAAGGGGGGGTTGGGTTTCCGGACCCCCTCTGGATCTGCCCTTGCATCTACATATGGCAATGAAGCATTGTACAAAGTTTCAAGTCTATCTGATAAGTCATATAGGAGGAGAAGCGTTCACAAGATTTTGTGAAAGACAGACGGACAGACAGGCAGAAAGTACAAAAACAATATATCTCCCCCTGGAAGAGGGAGAAATAATTATGTACTTGCATTGAACTGATGAGAGAACTTAACACTGTTCTTCACCTTGTACCTGCAGATTTCCAGACATACACTGTAGATACATGGTGATTGCAGTATACATTACTACAAATCTGCTGTCTAGCCCCAAATATTTAATAAATTTTAAATAAGTAAAACTGGTTAACTAGATCTTCCTAACAGGACTAATACCCCCCTCCCCTGAGGCTCATCAATATAGGGTCATAGTTGAAATATTGTATATCTGAAGACCAAAAAGACATGATTTACATTATTCATCTGAATTTCTTACAAGTTACAGAATGCACTAAATTCCTTTGAACTAGATATTTATAAATAATCATGATGCAATTTAAAAAAAATTCATGCACTAGATTCTTAGAAAGCACTAGATTTTTAGAAAATGTCGAGACAAAATCATATCCAGACAGATGGATGGAGAGACAAACAGACAATGACTTCTTGTTACCTTATCCTACACTAATACAGTAGTCTCTGTGAAAGAACATGTAATTACAAAATCTAAAACTAAATGACTAAGTCCATTAAGTTGAAAAAAATATCCATAACTTCCTTGAATGCTAAAAAATCCCAATCAAAATAGCAGGTGCACAACTTTATCATTCATGTAAAACATAACAAAGTTTTCATCAAATCTGTACATCAGATAAAACTCTAGACATATGATGTCTACAAACTGATGGATGGACAATGTGATTCCAGTATAAACCCCTCTAACTTCATTTTCAAGGGGGTATTATCATTTGAAGTTTCACATATAGTAAAGGAGAGAAAAAACATGCTTTTCTTTCTGGCATGTTACAAGAGACAGATATATTTTTTATTTGGCCTTAAAACCTTATTGTAATGGTGTTTTATAGTTAATTTAATTTCTATGAATCATAAAAACTGAAATACCTCTGCTGTGTGATCTATAAAAGCATGTTCTGGAGAAGTTTCTCTATTTCTAATATTTCCCTCTGGAATGAAATGTACAGTGCATTTCAAAAACATCAAATTAATGATCATTAATAAATACATGTAAATGTATCACATGTAAATATACATAAGACACTGTTACTAAAGTTTTTATGATTTATGGCCTTGTGTTACAGTGTATGAAAACACGATTATTGAACTTATCTCAAACTTAGTCATTTAACAGCTAGTGATCAAACAACCTAATTTCACACTTCAAACCATTGAATGCATTAATATATATTCTGCCTCATTCTATACATTAATTAGATTCTTAATGATTTGAACTTTACAAATAATTACCATATGCACTAGGTGTGCATGTATGTTTGATTGCATGAGATCCATGTTTCCTCATCAAACAACTATCTTTCCTTGGTACGATGTTTTCACTGAAGGCACTTTGCTGCATAACACACTGCTCTTGTTCAAGCTGTGATTTATAAAAAAGGTCATTAGCATATTACAATCATTTCCTTGATAACAATTATGCAACAAGAACCACCACACTAAGTCATAGTCACTTTTTTAAAAGACAGATGTTTTACCATATATTAGATGCTTTACCATATATAAAGCCATTCATAATATACATTTTTTTTAAAATTTCTACGGCATGATCTTCTGTACATCTAAGTATCTATGTGATTACAATTTTCATTTTGTCAATGAATTTTGCTTATTCATGTAGCTGCTCGTTTGTTAATTAACATGCACGTGTAGGATCACACAATAAATTACTTGGTTTGATAGGTAACGCTAACTGGAATAACCACTAGCTTTGCATCCTTAAATGGACACATTGTTTATTCTTATCCTTCAGAATAATACAGTCAATTTCATTGGTAGGTGGCTGGTCATGTGAAGGGAGACAATTCGTGATGTCTCCCTCACATGCAGGGTGACAACTGTGTTGTCTCCCTTTAGAAGATAAATTCTAATGCCACAAGTGAGAGTTAAAGCTCTATCAAAAATAATTGAAAATATGCGAGATCGTTAATCATTAACTTCAGCATCAACATTTAAATATATAACAGTCACAAACAAATGAGAAGAAAAATGTTCCCATTTCACTTGATGTTTAGTACGTTTTTGTTTTTAAATACGTTACGAAATGTTTACATTTAATTATTTTGATGTTATGTTTTTACGTCATTCTACTGTGACATCACAATTGAAAGCTTTCTATCATTCAACTTTCTCAAACCTCAATGTTTTGCTTTCGTTAGCATATACATCTAATAGATATATGACATTGAGTGTAAAGCAAAATAGTGTATGTAGTTGAGGGTAGCATTGATTTCATCTCTCGACACTATTGAAAATTTATCAGAATTTTCTGCAGAGAATGTTGTTACAAATTTGTTGACGTTTTTAAATAAACAAAAAATAAATGGTACAAGTCAATAAATGTTTTTTTAACATTCAGATTCTTCAGGATAATAAAACTATTATGGACTGTTTAACAGGTAGACATCACAAATTATCAGGTCTGAGTAGGGTTATCAACCTTGGCCGCATGGGCACTCTCGGGTGATAACCTTACAAAGACCTGATAATTTGTGATGTCTCCCTGCTAAACAGTCCATAATATTGTATAACGTTGATATGCAATATTGGACCAGGTAGTGATTACAATAACAGTAATTTGGAGGTACAGCTATTCTATATAGATGACATTGTAACCAGATCCCTGGGGTATGGCACAATTTTTACTTTGTTGAAACAGGATCGAGCTTCAAAGTTCATTAAGTTGCTGTTGAAATAAGACACTCACAGCACTGAAGGACTTCTCTAGTTCTTTCTGTTTGCGTGCTTTTTCCAATAACCGAACTCGGTTTTTCACCTCCTCTCTGAACCTTTTCAGTTTTGCTTCTTTTTCTGCTTGTGTTTGTCTAATTCTGGCCTCCTCTTGTTCTGCAGCAACCTGTTGATGAACAACATGTTTTTTGAAAAAAATATTTTTATATTGAAATTATAACTCATTTAAAGGGACTGATTCACAATTTTACCCAAAATTTTGTTTTTCACTTTTAATGATCAAAATCTACTGTCTAATATGTTTGAAAGATTTCACATGATTATTACATGTAAGGTCATTTTAGAGAGTTTATTATTGTTTTGTAAACAAAGATTGCGATATGTTATTGTTTACAGGATTTTCAAAAGAAATGGATATCGATCTAAGTATTATTATATCTTTCATTTTTACTAAGTTCAATCTGCACTATGTCAGGCAGCTTTTGTGCAAATATAAACATCTTTAGCCCAATGGTTCTTAAGAAGAATATTTTTTCTTCTATTTATTAGTTATGTAAAACTTTAATCCCCTATTGTGGCCCCATCCAACCCCCAGTGGCCATGATTTTAACAGACTTAAATCTGCTCTATGTCAGGAAGCTATCATGTAAATTTTAGCTCTTCTGGCCCAGTGGTTCTTGAGAAGAAGATTTTTAAAGATTTTCCCTATATATTTCTATGTAAAACTTTAAACCCCTATTGTGGCCCCATCCAACCCCGGGGGGCCATGATTTTAACAAACTTGAATCTGAACTATGTCAGAAAGCTTTCATGTAAATTTCAGGTCTTCTGGCCCAGTGGTTCTTGAGAAGAAGATTTTTAAATGACACTATCCTATTTTTCCATTTTCGTCATTATCTCCCCTTTAAAGGGGGCATGGCCCTTCATTTGATCAAACTTGAAAGCCCTTCACCCAAGGATGCTTTTGGCCAAGTTTGGTTTTAATTGGCCCTGTGGTTCTGGAGAAGAAGTCGAAAATGTAAAAAATTTACAGACAGACAGACGACATACAACAGGCGATCAGAAAAGCTAACTTAAGCTTTCAGCTCAGGTGAGCTAACAAGGTACTATTATATACATAAAAAGGCCCAAAAATTCCTGTTTTAAATGTGTCTTAAATCAAGCTTGATCTGTGTAATAAGACTTTTCCTCGCCTTTTTTCAAAAAGAGCTTGATAACTCTTAAATTTCATCCACATTATTGCTTAGGAAAAGGTGTGCCCATTCGTCGACCAAAATGAAATTAATGTATATTGTGTATTAATAGAAGATGAAAAATGTATCTGAATATGCTCGATGCATTGACTGTATTGTTTTCTGAAAGGAAAACCCCGTGAATTTATGATTTTTTTCACTGAATTTGGCATTTTTGACAATTTTATGCCAACTTCACGCCCCTGTCATACAACACAAAGCAATTTTGGGTCAAATGAAACGTAGTTTGGATTTGCTTATATTTGAATGCCAGATTTTGGAACTCCTACTGAAATTATCCATTTTCTGGACCAGATGACTGCATGCATGTACAAACTGTATCTACTTTTTTCAGAATATTAAATCACCACCTTGCCATTAGATAAGAGAGATTTTTTAAAGATCATAGGAGACGGTTTTTAACAATATCTTTTCTCTCCATAATTATCAACTTTGTTTCATAAACTCCTCCTAAAAATGTTTTTTAAGATTAATAACGATATTAACTCCAAGAAATCGAAGTGTAAAGGTACTCGGAATAGAAAATTGTTACCCGATTATCGTTCCTGACTCCCCGAATTTGTGACATCATAAGAGACCACAATCAGATTTCCAAATCAAAACAAAAGCACACCGGGTCCCATAGACGATTTATTCGCAACTGGAGGAGTTTTTGAATGAGGAACCATAGTTTGTTAAACAAGGATATCACTTTGAACTCATAATTGATGCAAATGCCAGCCACAATGATGATTTTTCATCGAAGGACGAACAAGAACATTGATCAAGATCCTATCAATTCCGAATCAGTTGAAATAATACTGACTCAGTGGTTAATGATATTAAATGTATGATAATTTTCAGAGTATATTCTCTGATGAAAATAAGAGAAATATAGATAGTTATTAATATTTACCTGCAATATTTTTAACCCCATGTAGATACACAGTACAGCGTAACATGTTGTTTTATTTTTAAAAGGGGGGGGGGGTCAAGTTGAAGGCTGACTGACAAAAAAGGTGGGCACCCCCTCATCCCCCTTTGGTTCTACGTGCCTAAATCCCACCCTGACTCACATATATTTTACAGTCAGATCAGAATTTCCTTTGCACACATCGTGAGCACCGTATTTTGGATTTAATTTCATTAGAATTTTTACATGTACATACCCTGAACATTCTTTTGCAATAACATGTGTGATATTAGGACCTATATGAAGAATAATTTACTATCACTTTACTCTACATAACATGGTTTTTTCTCTTTTAATTCTGTCTTTATTAAGGAAACCAACGTGCTAATTTGTGCTTCATTAGAACCCCCCCCCCCCCCCCCCCAACTCTTGCAAGACCGTAAAACTTGGTTTATTTCACCTAATATATAAAATTGTAATTTCATTATTGCTAGATCGCTTCACCATTTTCTTTGGTCATTCTTTTTTCAAACAGAAAGAAAGGAGGGGTGGATGTCTGATAATGCAACTTTCAACATAATCATAAAGTTAGATCTTTTCATCTTAAATTTACTTACTTACATATTCAGAGAAAAAATTCTGATCAGAAGAACTTCATTTGACTATTTCATTGTTTTTCATTTATAAACAAATATCCTGTATACTAAATTATGAATATTTGTACTAACATCATTATACAGTCAACATTTTGCATGATTTTCTTGTCTTCGCCGTGCTTACAGTTGGTCCGAAGTCGAAAATAGTTGGAACTGCATCTGGTCGAAAATTTAATTTCTTATACCCATTATTTTTTGCCAAAGCAAAGTGTATACGATAACAAAACTGATCCTCATCAACCCCCATAATTGCATAAAATGATTGTCACACAACTTCGAGTCCTGTGTTCTCAATGAAAGGTGTAGATAACGAACAGTGATCAATCTCATAACTCCTACAAGTAATACAAAATAGATAGTTGGGCAAACACGGACCCCTGGACACATCAGAGGTGGGATCAGGTGCCTAGGAGGAGTAAGCATCTCCTGTCGACCGGTCACACCCGCCGTGAGCCCTATATCCTGATCAGGTAAACGGAGTTATCTGCAGTCAAAATCAGTGTGCCAAGAACGGCTTCACAATCGGTATGAAACACGTCAGACAGCATTTGACCCAATGATAGGTTGTACTGACGAACTAGATTGTTGTAACGACCATAGAATTTGCGAAATGCTGACTTCAATCGAGACTGTATCATCAATGTAGATTTCACATCCAAGTCTTTCTGAATGTTGGATCCTTTGGACAAAAGTAACTGTACACTTTGCGTTAATCATTGACGTCATCAAGCAAGGGAGATAAGTCATCATACTCTTTTGATACGTCATACCACAGCAACATTTGATGATCTGTAGCATGTTACCTTACGATTTTTTCTGAATGACTTATTTACATTATGTTAAGTAATTAAAGAAGAACACATTTTCGAGCAAAACAAAATTATTTTGAAAATCGTCTCGGATCACTCTCCTATGACCTTTAAGTTTTAATCATCCCAATGTGTAATTTTCTTTACACTACATATATTCTTAGACTGGATCCGTGCATGTATATATGCAATAGTGTTAGATTTATCAATTCTTAAAATTGAAAAGTATTTGAAGTACCATTATATTGAAATGCATTGTATGTCCACAAGCAGTGCTGTTCACCCAGTTTTACAAACCTTAAAGGTTTGTGACAAGACTTGAAGTTTTTTATCACACAATTAGTGACTTTGAAAAGTAAGGAAAGACTGCCTCAGTCTAAAGCATGCAATTCAGAACAAAATCCTCAAAGGTGAAGCAAGTCACATTGATGATGGCAGAAGGCAACAGAAATAAACTAAATATTGTACATAAGTCTTTCAACCACATTCATTTAGGCCCCTATATTTATAAATGATGATGTGCATGACTGGTATTTTAATGATCAACTTAATACAGGACTTTAAAGCTGTACGACCCGAAGGGCCGATGTTCAGGTATTATTTTTGTACACAATTACTTTAAAGCAGATTAATGACTTTATATAGTTATTAACTTTCCCTTAATTACATGCTTAAAAACATCTGCATGTAAAAGAAAACAGTGAGAATAATATTTAGAAAGTAAATATAGTGTGGTACATATATAAATCATCCTATAAATTATAGTGTTAGACTTCTATTAATAGACCCATGTGCGTCAGGGGAATCCCAACATGATGTATTAACTCATATGCAACTGTCTAGTTTTGAGGCTGAAAGAGCGTAAAACAACAAATTACTAAGAGGTATTTGATATTTTTATTTCTATTAAACTTATGGCACGGTACTGTTGTAACAAAATACACAGTTTTACACAGATAAGACCATCGATGATCTGAAAGTTTGAACTGGTCACGTGACTGTCACTTGAAATGGCAGAGTGATGCGGTTATTTGTAAGTTATCAAAACGAAAACACTCACGATGTGCATTGGATTTCAGCTTCCTTCCCTCTTACGCAGCAACATTGATATGAAATTTCTTGACATGTTGTCAATTTTATAGAGACAATTCCTGTCATGTTGAGTGTGTGTCGCACTTCTTCAGCATTGCACGGAATTTGCCATTATTTTCAATCAAAACTCATGTTTATGGTAATGATTACTTTCTTGCTAAAGAGAGATTATCACGTTTTATCGAGAAGATCTCGCAATAGGGAAGTGTTCCCAACCTGTTCAATGTAAACAATATTTATTTATAAAATACACCGCAAGAAATGGAATTTGGTAGCAGAGACAGCCTATTTTAGCCTTCTTCCCAGGGTTGTATGGTAAATAATTAACAATACTTATCATTTCCATTAGTGGAACTCTTCAAATTAAAGGCGCGTAAAGTCGTGCTACCGGAACAACATACGTAAACATTACTTAGGCATACGTAATATAAATTATGGTATCGAATACATATTATAACCGACTGCAAACCACGACACTGATTAAAATTCTAAAGGCAAATTTAGGAATTGATTATTCCTACAAGAAAACAAACGAACTTATTAAACTATGTGAAGGATCTGCCAAATCTAACCGATATAAAGCATCAATCGCAAGAAGAACTGTGAAGGGGAAAACCAAAATGCACATCCGACACAATAACTTTTCTTGTAATTAATGGGATTCATATGTTATTAGAATTATTCTGTCAGACTATGAAGACATTCCATTTTATCATACAATTTGGAAAGGTTCATATGGGCATGGACTTTGTAATCGTTCATGTACCCCCCCCCCTCTCTCTCTCTCTCTCTCTCTCTCTCTCTCTCTCTCTCTCATTTTTCAATATTTTAGAATAAGTTATATATTTGCCAAACTGCATTTTTTAAGACGTTTATAACACTAATTAACACAACAAATGCGTTTCCAAACTACATCTAAGCTATTTTGAAAATTACAAAATATTGATTGACTGCCTTAGGACTGAGAACATCGTTGTTTGGAATTTTTAAATTAGGTGTAGTGGAGTTTAAAAAAAACATGTAACATCCTTGATAAACTAGTGTTAGAATATTTAAAAATGCAGTTTGACCAATGGCTATTCTATTTAAAGATACACAATGTACTTAAACTTTAAAAAAAAAAAAGGGGGGGGGGGGTTGCTATGAACGTTTCGTTTATGTCCCAGTAATCTCGCACTTACTCGCGAGACTTATGCATTTTCTTACCAATGAGACACAAGAGTCATCAAAGCGCGATAACTCTAATGAGCTGGTAATGAGAAGTATTAAAGCTGTATGGTCCGAATTACAATATTTTTTCCATCTCATAAAAACGCTATTAAATCATTGCACGTATGTAGTTATGAGGCTGTATGACATATTATCATACATTATTTCACCTGTTTTAACCAAAATTATTTGATTTTAAATCGCTGTAAATAGGTTTCAGCAACTTTTCCTCTGTTCGCATAAAACACAAAGAGATGTACTCCACAGGTGTTTTTCTCGGTTGTACGGGATATATTTACTCTCGCTAAAGAGGGATAATCTCGTTTTTGCAAGAATATCTCGCTGTAGGGGAAGTGTTCCCAACATGTAAAACCTTAGTCTGAAATATCTAACGTTTTCCTGGCTTTTTTTTTTTATGATTTTGATCTTTCATAAAAAAGCCAGGAAAACGTCAGATATTTTGGACTAGGCCACTGATAAAATGTGTTGTGTTTCCGCTAACCCGACCGACCCTAAATTATAGCCCCGACCCTAGAATTTTTTTTCGATATTTAAAAAAAAAAAAATCGTCATTTTCCCAGAAAAAATATATTTCCGGTTCTTGGTTTTCCTTTTTAGTTAGACATTGAGATGAAGTCATTCAAACACTTGAATGATGTACAAAATTGCATGGTATTATGTTAAGCGTCTAAACAACATTGATAATGTTTGTAACTAACAGCATGGGATGATGGTTGACATAGTGGCTAGTACCTCCATGCGTGCCTCACGCAACGGTGATTTAACAATTGAAGTTAACAGACTGTCGAGAGACTTTACCAAGTGTCATGTTTCCATGGAAGACTTTATTTTGTTAAAATTGCCAACTCCTATGGTGTTTTTAGACGATGTCTATTTATAGCCATGCACTGTCTTATGCTATCGCTTCAGCGGGCATTACTGTATATACACGGGGACCCTAGTTTGATGTGGAGGTCATGATGCAGACTGACAGACATTAATGTCCAGTCTGTCAAATTTGTATTCACATCCATAGTTTCTGCTGCAGTTCTAACTGAAAACAGTATGAAAAAGGCCGCAAATAAAGCAGTGAACTGAACAGCTGGTGAACGCATCCGAGTTGATGGCTGGTTAAGGCCGAGAGGGAAAAAAAAGATGTGCAGACTTTTTTTAAAATAAAAATTTATGTCTGGTAAAGTTTTAGCTGGAAGAGAGTTGGATCCCATTAGGATAAGTGGGTTCCTACCCTTGTTCCATTTAGAATGTGAAAATACATTCATAAATGTATTAATAAACTTAAAATATGTTAATGATGTTGATATTTTGGTGATGATTTAATATATTTTTCAAAACCATCACATTATTTTCCTGTCAAACATATCCAATAGTAGTATTCCTATGACAACCAATCTAAATGTAGAAACAATATATCTGGTACTTGTATAGCATAGTGGCATAAAGGAGTTAACTTTTGTGTTTTATGCTAGATATGTTTTATTGAAAAATATTGTTTCTTATAATTAAAACATCTGGAAATAATCCTCAGCCAATAACAGGTGAAATGTTATGATTGAAAGTTTACTTGCAATACAAAGCAAAATTTTAATTTGAAAGTATAAAATTCAATCGAACATTTAACTTGTTAAGAGTTTACAATGTTTTTGCATACTTTGAAAAAATAAAATAAAATTTATTTCCTACCTACCTACCCTATTTTTTTCTAGAACGTTAGCGGAAACTCAACAATTTTTGTCGTTGGCCCTATTTGAACCTGACCAAAACCCTGAACATTTGTAGCTGTGCTCGCTTACACAGTAGCACTTTCAGCATGATATATTCGAAAATATGCAGTTATTGCTTTTGTTGTATGATATATTCTTTTTAGCAATTCGTATAAAATTGGTTTACATTGAAATGGTAAAATGTGTTCAGTTCGAGCAAGACTGAACTTGTTCAATACACGATACTGTCAATAGCAGAATTAATATCGGCCAACAGTATAAAAACTTAGCCATACCACGCCTTCAGAAGGAACGGAATATGCTGGTTGAACCCATGCTCCAACTGCTCTAATCTCTACATTCCTGTTTCCCATCACATCAGTGCTTATTACAGGTTTTGTTATTTTTCTTAACCCTACAACGTTTGTTTTGGCCGCCATCTTTAACGGCAAGTGGTAAATGTAGTACGGCCGAAACCCGAAAGTCCCGGACTTTTGCATGATTTCTCTCTTATTAGTAAATAGAATGGCATCAAACTTTTTTAAAAACTGTTTGTGACCTATTAAAGAATAATTGTATAACCTTTTCTGGGAATTCTATTACGAAGGTACTGAACCAGACTTTTCATCTACCAAAAAGCGGTAAATCTAGTACGTTTTATAAATGCCGAAACATGGCAATTGCTGTCAGGTCGATCCGTCCCACGGTTCATCTATCCCTAGTCAATCTGTCGCTAGATGGTCCGTCCCCTTGTCGACCCAGCCCATTTTGCTTAGTCAATCCGTCCGCCCCCTAAATCTTTTTTATTAAAGATATGATAAATGATTTTACTTAAGAAAAAAGGGAAGTTTTTTTCCCCACATATTTCAATAATATTATAATAATGTCCTTTATTTAAACACGATAGCACAATTAGTTTAAAATTAGTTTACAATGTGGTCCTGAAAATATATATACAGACAGCAGTATTTTACAGATACAATATAAAATAGTATATGAAGGTATGGTATATACATACATGTATGCTATTTACATATTTAAAACTGAAAATAAAACAAAATAAATAAATAAACAAATAAAAATAAAACTGAAAATAATCAAAAACAAATCTATATGGTTTTAATTTCCCAAATGAAAAAAATTTCTAAGATAAGCGGATTTAAAAGTTTCCAATGTTGGGTAATATTTTAAAAATTCTGGCATATTATTCCATAACTGCGATCTTCTAAAATATTGTGTCTTTGCTCTCTGGATATATAATGAATTACTTTGACTTAATCTGGTAGATCTACTGCTAATTTCATGAACATACTGAAAAACATCTAAATAATCGGGGGTTAGACTATGTAAAACTTTGAAGACAAGAATGATAGTTCTATATACAAAATAGTCTGACAGAGGCATCCATCTAAGTTGCTGCATCATTTCTATTGTAGGTGTATAAAAATTTCTATTTAAAATCACTCTAGCAGCTCGCTTTTGAAGTTTGCATAATTTGTAAAGACCGTCCTTGTTTTTCGTATTGCCCCAAACAGTACAACAGTAGTTAAAATGAGGAAAAACAATTGTATTAAAAATTTTCAGTAATAATTCAGTTGACAAGAATGAACGTAATCTAGATAACACACCTATTTTGCTTGCAAGTTTTTTGGTTAACACAATTTAAATGGCAGAGATATTATGGAACAAATTTTAGGTCTCTGAAGTTAGATATCATAATTAAATGCATGATTGAATAACTGTCGGATTTAGGTATGTAAATAAAATTGTTTATACAACAATTGGGCTTTATAATTATACATGGTGCATTTTTATGCGCAATTTATTATGTTACATGTACCCTATATATATTATTTGTAATTATAATATACACTATAAATAGCGTACGCGCTTCTTTTTTAACTTCATTTGTTGAAACATATTCGTAATTAAATAATTCTATAATTCAATTATCATTTTGATGCCGTGTACTCGAGAATAATGGACACGCCGTGTAATTTAAAGTAGTCCCATATAATTTATCGAAGAGAAACGACAAATTTCAACATTATCATGTCATCCTCAAGGCGATTAAAGACTGTATTATCATATTTCCTCTTTCTTTCTTAATCAAAATGACCAATTATTATAAATGCATACTTTTTGGGGTACATTATTTACTTTAGGGAGTATAGTTTCTTTACTTTCGGTGTTTAGATTTTTATTCAAAATTATGGCTCTTGGGTGAACGAGGAGTCTTCACGTGGCCAGAGCTGGGCAATGGTATCAATGATTAATCACTGTTTATTATCTTCACAGTTTTCTTAATCATTAATTTTTACAGACAGGCATTCTCAACTATTGTTTTACAAGCACGATGTTTGGGGACGAATTGACCAAACTAATGCGACCTCCTTGTTCATTAAAACAATATCACGATCACAAAATACAGTTGTTTTATTATTCTGTGTTGTGGAAATAATCATAAAAACATAAAATGTAGTCATGATTAATATTTTGGCATGAATTGGATTACTTAAAACACAGTATTTACAATGGGGCTGTGGAAATCGGTCAGTGTCTTCGACAGTGTTTGGATTCCGACATTTATAAAACGTACTACGCGGCCTGGATTTATCATGAAAAGTTACCTTCGTAATAGAATTCCCAGAACACATTTGTAGAAGAATTCTCAGAAAAAGTTAATATTTTTATGTACCTCGATTACAAACAGTAACCTCTGCAAATTGTGAGTTTTTCATGCAGCATTAAGAGAGAAATCTCGAAAAAGTCACTATCCGACTTTCGGGTTTCAGTCGTACATTTAACGCTTACCATCTTTAACGACTGTTACCAATCTCTACCCAGAGTTATCGTTCCCGCTACGCTCCACTAATTAATACCTCTGTCAACGTCTAAAAATCATATCAAAACGTACTAAAACTAACTTAGCATATCAAACTGTAATGATCATATCTAAGCAAATCAAACACTTGTCTGAATTTTATAAACGCAGAAGCTGGTAAATATGAGACACCTGAGCGAATTAAAATGTTTTATATAAATATTCATTCATCCAATAATACTAGAATAATCATGGAATTCGTTGTTTTTGTGAACTTACTGTAAGATTTTAAGCTTAACACTAAAACTTGTAAAATCATACTTTATAATGCAATAGGTAGAAATTTTTAAGTTTTGCCAAGAATCTTGACATTCAGACGTTGACAGAGGTGTTGTAGCGCAGCGTAATACGCCCTCTGGTGAGAGATTGGATTGTTACGAGAACCAGTTTATACAAGGACTAGCATAAGCCAAACCTTTCCCAAAGTACAAATTCTAATTTACATCTTTATTTATTCAAATGGCTGTGAATAGTACTTGGGATTGGAAAGACTTGATACATTATTGAAAATATAAACCACACTGGTTGCATTGTATACCCAGATTTTATAGTGATTCCTAAGTTATGATCAACACAGTGTTTTGAAATGAAAAGACTCGTAAAGTTTATGAATTTATTATGACAAAAATAAATATATGATTTTAGGCTAGTTGATAACAAATAATATATAGGTTTTCCGAAAATTGTCACATTCCTCCCCCTTAAAACAAAAATAACAATTTTTGTATAAAAAAAAATTAAATAGACAACTTTGTTGGTAAACCAAAAAGTCAAAGTTTATTTAAATCCTGAATATCCATCATGAAGGAATCTATGAACACGAGCATTGTACATAGTCATTTGTAAGTTCAAACAAAGACTGTTCATCCTCTGATGTTTTGCTTTCTCTCTCTCCTCGCGATGGATTCTCTTCCTTGGTCTCCTGAAGTTTCCAGGATCAATGTATTTGACATTCTCCACCACCTTGCCAATGATTTGTCCAAACACTTTTGTTCTTGTGTACTCTTTTGCAGTGACGGGTAATTTCTGACCTTCTCGCATCTTTCACTTTACAGATGCGCTGTGCGCTATTTCAGAGATCTGTATTTTAATCAGATTGCTGTACAACATAATTTTCTTGTGAAATCTGTTGAAATGAAGTATGTAGTTACCCAGATTTCTAAAGTGATGTCTTGCATTAGGACATTTTGGAGCAGGACAAGTCATGCCCTCTTCTGGCCCTTCCTCTCCTTATTCTTCCTCTAGGAATTCCATTTCATTTCCTTCTACATGAAAGGTGAATATAACGAACAGTGATCAATCGCATAACTCCTATAAGCAATACAAAATAGAGAGTTGAGCAAACACGGACCAGTGGATACACCAGAGGTGGGATCAGGTGCCTAGGAGGAGTAAGCATTCCCTGTCGACCGGTGAGCCCTATATCTTGATCAGAAAACGGAGTTATCCGTAGTCAAAATCAGTGTGTCAAGAACGGTCTAACAATCTGTATGAAACACGGTAGACAGCATTTGACCCAATGATAGGATGAATTGGCAAACTAGATTGTTATAACGACTGTAGAATTAGCAAAATACTGACTTTAGACGAGACTGTTGAAACCTCTACACCATAATCTTGTTTGTCAGTAGCCTGTCTCGATTTAAAAACTGATTATACGCAGAACAAGCTCTTGCGTATCGAATCAGTTGAGAGATATAAACACCATATGCAGGTGATAATGGAATATTACTACATAAATATGGGAAGTAGACGATGGAGAAGCTTTTTTCCCCGTTTGTCATAAAGTTGAGTTGTTAGTTTGCCGTTAGTATCTAGTTTCAATAAAATATCTACGTAAAATATCTAAGCAGAAGTCGACGACTCTGTGATGTCTTTTATTTCGATTTCACGGGGATATTTCGAATCGACATATGAATGGAAGTCATTATTGTTGATAGATAAAACGTCGTCGATATATCTAAATGTCGAATGGAAGGCCACAGCAAGAAAATTTTTCTTCTCACGTAGACGATTTTGAATAAATTCTGCTTCATAGGAATATAAAAACAGGTCAGCTAACAAAGGAACACAGTTCGTGCCCATGAGGATTTCAACAGATTGTTGGAAGACCTGATCACCAAAGACCACGAAGATATTGTCAATGAAGAACTCCAGCATATTTTTTATTTCAACTTCAGAGTATTTGTGCGTGGAATCAGAGTGACGTTTAACAAAGTAATTTTTTGGATGACTGATCACTAGATAGAATTATTTGCGTTTTCCATTTTTGTTGAAAAAGCAGCTGTCTGTGATCTCAAAAAGTCTAGTATTTAATTCATCGCGAGGAATGGTCGTATAAAGTGTTGAAAAGTCATACGTTTTTACGTTTTGATGTTGTTGGTTTTAGTGTAATAGCTCAAGTTGACTAAAAAATTATTTTTTTTTTTATTTTTTTTTATCATTTTCAACAAATACATATACACCTTTTACTCACACTCTCATACAGATTAAAGAAAGCGATATAGACAATTACATGTATATTCTAGTACTTATTGTTAAAAAAAAAGAAGAAATGCTGTTATCATTAATTGAAAAGACATTTCCATTTAGACCATTTCTTTTTGTAAAATATTTGTTCTGTAAGTTTTTCTTCCAAAATGTAGTAATCATATAAACATTTCAAAACATCATCAAAAACAATATTGACATTCTTTCTTGAATATAGGAATATATATCTCTTTACTAAGAGGATTATAAAGTTTAAAACCATGTGTTCTTTTTCTGGAAAACCAAAAATAACAGTTTTTACACTAAATCCCATTCTTTTACCAGATTTTTGAAAAATCCAATCTGATAATTTTGTCCATAGTGTAGAGACAGAGGGACAATAAAAAAAGATATGCTTAATTGTTTCTGGTTCTAGTGCACATATTGAACAAAGTGGAGAGTTTTTAATGTTTGATATATGTAGGAGTTTGTTAGTACCCAATATTCTATAAATGATTCTATAGTTGGAACCATATCAGTTCTGAATCTTTTGTTACAGATTTGATGTTTGTATACACATGTTTCCAATTTAAATCTAATTGCAAATTTAAATCATTATCCCATTTGTTTTCACAAATAGGTCGATGCTGTGATTTTGATATTAAATAGTCATAAATATTCCTAGAACCTTTTTTGTATTTGCATAGAATTTTAATGAATTCAGGTTGATATGGTTGAAAAGTTGTATCATGTATAAGCAGTTTGATATTAGGCCATGACTGCATAATAGCTTGTTTTAATCCCTCATATGTAGTAAATGGAATCTGAATTGAGTAATCATTTGTGATACTCTGGTAGCTGATAAAGTTACCATGCTTATCTAATAAATCTGATATTATATGAAACCCCTTGTCATATAATTGCTTGCAAAATATGTATTTATTTTGAATCTTTATTTTATCATTATACCACAGGGGTTCCAAAAAAATATGAAAATCATTCATTTCAAAACTTTCCAAAAATTCTGCGAAGGAAAATAAAGTTTCTTTCCAAAAAGAGTTTCTAGTGGAATTTGCTTTTTGTTTACAGTAAACAGGTCCAAAATGACACAATTTTGTAATGTTACAACCAGTAATTTCAGAAAATAAGCTTATCCAGCTACATGTAGAATTAGTTGTAAAGAGTCTCCTAAACCAAGTTAGTTTGAGATGTTTCTATATTGGTCATTCTACACCCACCATTTTCAAAATCTAATTCTAGTGTTTTTCTAGAAATTTTCTCCATTTTGTTCCCCCATATAAATTTGTAAAAAGCTTTTATAAGTTGCTTTATCCACTGTAAACTTGGTTTGGGAAGCGAAATGAACAAGTGCGTAAATTTTGATAGATACAAACTTTTCACCACTGTAATTTTTCCTATGGGAGAAATATTTCTTTTTGACCATTTGGGTTATTTCTTTCTGGATAGCTGTAAGCCTGTTATCAAAATTAAGCTTTTCCATGTTCTTAAGGTTTACAGTATATGTAATGCCTAAAACTGTGAATGGTCCTGTTGTCCATTGTAATCCAGTATCACTACAAAAAGTATCTTTAGTATTAATCTTAGAACCAATCCAAATTGATTTGGTTTTGGAAATATTGGGTTTTAAACCTGAAAATTTTGAAAATTGAAAGAGGAGATCAAAAGCACTTTTTAGACTTTTTTCTGATCCATCCAAAAATAAAACTGTGTCATCTGCATATTGTATTAAACAAATTCTTTATTTATTTTAATGCCCCTGATGTTTTTGTTTTGTCGTATCATATGGCCTAAAATTTCGACACAAAGGTTGAATAAATAAGGAGATATTGGATCATCTTGACGACAACCCCTGCCAATTTCAAAATTTTTTGAAAAGACACCATTTTGAATAACACATAATTTGGCCTTATTGTATAACACTGATACCCATTTGATAAGATCATGACCGAAATTAAAAAAAATTTAAGGATTCGTACATAAATTTCCATGATATAGAGTCAAATGCTTTTTCAAAATCCACAAGTAAAAGCATACCTGGGATGTGTTTTTTCATGTACAGAATCTATTACATCGTAAATAAGTCACGTATTTCCCCCAATAAACCTATCTTTGAGGAAGCCCTTTTGATTGTCATGTATTAGAAAATCAAGAACATTTTTTATTCTATTTGCTATACATGAAGAAGCAATTTTGTACGTTACATTAAGAAGTGATATTGGTCGCCAATTTGTAAGTAATTCCCTGGGTTTGTCTCCTTTTGGTAATATAGATATAATGCCTTGTTTCTGTGTTACAGACAGTTCTCCCACATTAAATCCAAAGTTTATTGACCTAATTAAAAAACATCCAAGATCTTTCCAAAAAAATTTGAAAAATTCTGCTGTGAATCTGTCACTTCCAGGACTTTTACCATTAGACATATTTTTAAGTGCTAAAAGGGCTTCTTCATTGTTTATATATCCCTCTAATGTTTTTGACATGTTGTCATCAAGTATTCTAACATCATTCTTATCAATATTGGTATAAATGTTTACATCATGTAATTTATTATCATAACTAGAATAAAGATTTTTGTAGAATTTCTCAATTTCTGCTAAAATATCTGTCTGTGAAGAAATAGTATTACCATTGCTGAGCATAAGTTTGTTACCAGTTTTATTTATATAATTTCTTTTTTCTAGGCTGAGGAAATATTTCATTGGTTTTTCTCCCTGCTCAATCCATTTAAGTTTTGTTCTGACAAAAAGGCCCTTAATATAGTCTTTTCTGAGTTCCTCTAAACTTTTTTGAGCAGTATTTAATTTTTGTACAATTTCTGTGGAGTCCTCATTGTTCCTTAGTAATTCTAAATGCTTTATTTCTTCTTCAATTGAATGTATTTTTTCGTTTTTTAATTTCTTTTTTATGGAACAATAACGAATAGTAGCACCTCTTATGCTCAGCAAGAGTTGTTCAAAAAACAACTGATCATCTATGAGTAGTTGTAATTCATCGTTCTTGATCATATGTATGTAAGCAGGATTATATGGCAAGACGGCATATTGTTCTTTGACCTTATGTATAATACTTTTGATATTGTTTACATAGGTCTGATCCTTGAGTAGTGAACTATTAAACTTCCAGAAGCCTTTACCCTTTTCAAATTTAGTTAACTTAATTTCCATATGAACCATCGAATGGTCAGATTTATATCCTGGATTGATATCAATTTTGTCTAGCAAAGCCATTAATTCATTTGATACTAAGAAAAAATCAAGCCTAGCCTTTTTTGATAGGATTAGTTTTAAACCATGTGTATCGTTTCCTTTGTTCATATTTCACTCTCCAAGGATCCTTCAAACAGTGTATATCCTTCATACTCAAAACTTTTTCTCTTGCCTTTTTGCTATTAACATTATTGTAGTTAAAGTAATCTAAATTTACATCTTGAACAAGATTAAAGTCTCCGGCCATAATAATGAATTCACCTTGAAAGTTTGAAATGATGTCTGATATAGATTGAAAGAAATGTGGATCATCATTGTTTGGCCCATATACATTTACTAATAAGATATGATCATACTTTTTAAAAATGTTAATCTCTAAAACAAGTAAATTACCCTCTTTATCTTTATGTTCATTTAACATCATGTATTCAAAATTGTTATTGAACAAAATTGCAGTGCCTCTTGCATTTGATTGGCCGGGAGACATGTAAACATCATAGCCCCAAAAAGATCTCACTTGATTGTAGTCATCGAGAGCAAAATGAGTATCTTGTAAAAAATAAATTGAGAAATTTTTTTGTTTTAAGTAATTAAGTACGTCTCCTCTCTTTTCAATTCCACCAAGACCTCTACAATTATATGTCACAATATTGAAGCTCATTTGACGTCTTGCATGTACATAGTATATAAAAAGATATAAATATGAACCTTTTGCGTATTGTAAACATTGTGTCTACACAAGAAAGAATATTGTTGACCATACATGTAGTTTCCAGTAGTACAAGCACGCACACATCTTTCACACAAAGACAAACACAAAAACACAAAAAAACATAAATGTCATGTTCATTCCTGAATGGTTCCCAAGCTAGCCAAGTTTTTACCTCACGAGTTCAGTTGAAAAGTATCACCGGAAATGCATGTCACAAAGTAAATAAAGAACCGGCACTGAATGGATTTACTTTTTCCGTAGCTTTTTATCGATATCGTCAAATAAGTCAAACTTGATTCTGCGATTACCGCACTGTCCATATACCGATCCATTGAAGTACCAAGCTGAATTCATTCGTTCGTCCTTTAAGAGTTTGGAAATCAGTTCAGAGTTGTCTTTTGTCACATCATCTGTCACCTTGACTTTGTTCTTTGAACAGCGCTTTGATACTTGATCTTTTCCTCATCACTCTGGCTTTTGTTTCTGCGTTACGTAGTTTGATGAGAATGGGTCGTGGACGATCTTTTTGTCCCGGGATCCTATGTATCGCTACCAAATCCTTTTCCTCTATCTCCGTCCCCACTTCTAACAGAACTTCATTTAGGACCTGGAGATCTTCTCCTTTGTTTTCATGAAATCCATGGAATTTGATATTATTTTTCCTAGAATATTGCTCATTATAATTTGCTTTTGAAACTGCTGTTTTTGTCATCATTACATTTTCCTCTAGCTTGTTATACAGATCGTTGATAACTTCATCGTGATCTCCGATATCTCTAGCTAATCGCTTGTTTTCATTCCTCAATTTCTCATTCTCTTCTCTTAATTTCGTGACTTCTTCATACAGTTTCTTTTCAATTGTTTCTTGGTGATTTTGAAATAGTTCTTCTACTACACCTTTGATTATTGATTTGATGTCATTTACTTTGATAGTTCTTTTTAGCTCGTTGTTGATCTCACTGGGTTGTGCTTGTATTGAATCCATTCTGCATGTAGTTTTTTCTGCGGGCGTGAATTTTGGGGAGCTTTCTGAGACAATGGTTTCTTTAGACTGTTTTTTTGTATTAGCTGATTTTGGAGTAGCATTGTTACGAGTGGTTACACCTCCAGTGGGCATTTTGAAATATTTGTCTAGTGTATTCATATACCCTGATATATCGAGTGCTAGAGATGTACTCACGCCAGTAACGTTCGCTTCGAATTCTTCTTCCAACAGAAAATATCACTTCTCCAATGTAGCATGCACAGAATTTGCTACTACAAATGCTCCAAACATTCGTTGATATGTTCACAATAATTTATAGTCCGGTAGACACACACAAACTCGTTAACTTGGCCGGCCGGTCGCACCTCTCACTCAGTGTGTCCACCCATGAACGGCGCCATTTTTGGAATTCCTAAGTTGACTAAAAATTGTAAAACCGTCCGCACTTTCATTTATCTTAGCTTTTTTTTCATGTAGAACCTTTTGAATAAACTCTGCTTCATAAAAATATATAAACAGGTCAGCTAACAAATGCAGTGGAATAATTGTGGAAAACACTATAGAGATAGCCGACAGACATTAAAAGATGGCATTGTTTTCTACACAACCAAAAAGGACACACAAGCCGCAAGTGCCCACAGCAAGAAGTGCAAGGTAAAGAAGAAAAGTCACAGAAAAAAGAGTGGTGAACAAACGTCACAGCCAACAAACGTCACAGCCAACTCGTCAGGTTAGGAGTGTGCTTCACATCTGTTGATTCCGGACTCCGTATTCCCACAACAGGATGATGGCCAATTTCAAAGTCGACTTCTCTTACAATAGTATCTTATGAAACATATGATGCTATATCAGCAAACCAACCGATATTAAGACCAGCACACATTAGACTCACTTTAGTGATATTAGAAACATAAGAGGATCTGGTACATTAGGATTAGATTCATGATTGAACATAAATGTACCCTGAACCATAAATCAATGACGCTTAAGTCTGAAGATGAAATTGCCAGTCTTCATTTGGAGTAACGTATGCAATGCTGCCGAGTTTCCATAAACGGACTTCAGTTATACTCATCAGTGTCTGTCAGCTAACATCCCAGACTGTACTCGTCAATGCTAGCTGACAGACCCCACTCGTTATACTAGCTATTAACGAGGACATCGTTACGGGACATTTGATATCCCCAGAGAGTAGACGACCAATGCAGTTGTATGGAATTGTACAACAGTGCCAGACTTTCAACCAGAAGACCCTGTTGAGGATATCACTGCAGATCTGGTGACAAGGCTGACGAATCTTAACGAAGATCCATTAGTAGTATATAAAGGAAGAATTGCAGGAATATTTGAACCACATTGTCGTCAAACAACGAAGAGTCAACTGTAGTAGAGAATTTACCCGGCCATATACAAGATTTGCAAGACGGAGCAGAAAATCTTTCGTCAAAGCAAAGACAGGAAGTCCATTCCTTTTTTTGAGACCTGTTAAGCTTTTTGCTGAAAAGCGTACTGACCAAGGACATGCAACTTTGATTAAATACAATCAATATTGAAAATGAAAGACCAATACGTCAACACCCAAGGCATGTTCCATTCCATTTTGAAAAAGAAATTGATACTCGGATCGACACAATGCTTACGAACAATATCATCAAGCCATCGTCAATTCCTTGGGCTAATCCAGTTGCACGTGTGCTTAAGATGGATGGGATTCTAAAATTCTACATGGACAGTAAAAGACGCACATGTATACCCTTTACCGAGAACCGATGATTCATTAGATGCGCTATGAGGGTCAAAGTGGTTCTCAACATTAAGTATGATGAGCGGATGTTGGTGAGAACGTCATGCAGAAGACCGCCTTCACGTCACATAGAGGTCTTTTCAAATTGAAAGTTATACCCTTTGGCCTATGCAATGCGGTGTGAACATTTGATCGACTCAAGCATACTGTATACGCAGGTCTGAGAGGGGAAATCTTCTTGATTTATTTTGACGACATACATGTACATGTAATTGTATTCAGCTCAATGTTTGATCAACATAGACTTGGCACAGTATTTAAAGGGCTGTTTACTTTTGGTAATCGTACTTATACTCCAACTGCCCTTCCAAAAGATTTAATTCTTCAAAACCGTGCTTCAGTTTTGGAAACATTTTTAAACATCCCAGTCACTGGGTCGGATGAATATGAGTTACCGTCTCTATACTGGATTCCTAAACTTCACAAAAACTCTTACAAAGATACATTGCTGGATCCAGTAAATGTTCTACCAAACCCCTATCGATGTTCCTCAAGAAAATATTAACAGCTGTGAAGAAGAAACTTCAAACGTATTGTGCCACAACATATGCCTGAAGTGGTGCAAATCAAATGTAGATTCTAAATTGCTCTAGAACATTAAGTAAATTTGATATCACAAAACTTCTCAAATAAACATCGAAAAGTATGACTTTTCAACACTTTACACGACCATTCCTAACGATAAATTAAAGATTAGACTTTTTGAGATCATAGACTTCCTTCTTCAACAACAATGGAAAACGGAAATACATGTATTCATATCTACACCTAGAGATCAGTCATCCAAAATTTACTTTGTGAAATACACTCTGGTTCCACGCACAAATACTCTGAAGTTGAAATAAAACATATGTTGGCGTTCCTCATTGACAAAATCTTCATAATCTTTGGTGATCAGGTCTGTTGGAATTCCCATGGGCACGAATTGTGCTCCTTTGTTAGCTGACCTGTTTTATATTATTATGAAACGGAATTTATTCAAAAACTTCTATGTGAGAAGAAAGTATCTCTTGCTGTGGCCTTCAAATCGATAGTTAGATATATCAACGACGTTTTACCTATCAACAATAATAATTTTCATTCATCTGTCGATTCAGATATATCCCTGTGAACTCGAAATAAAAGACACCTCAGAGTCGTCGACTTCTGCTTCATACGTAGATACTTTATTGAAAGTATATATTACCGGAAAACTAACAACTCAACTTTATGACAAACGGGGTGATTTCAGCTTCTCCATCGTCGACTTCCCTTATTTATGTAGCAATATTCCATTATCACCTGCATTATGGTGTTTACATGTATATCTCTCAACTGATTCAATATGCAAGAGCTTAAATTGTTCTGTGTATGATCAGTTTTTAAATCGAGGCAGACTACTGACAAACAAGTTGATGGTACAGGAGTTTCGATAGTCTCGTCTAAAGTCAGCATTTCGCAAATTCTATGGTCGTTATAACGATCTAGTTTGCCAATACAACCTACATGTATCAATCGGTCAAATGCTGTCTGACGGATTTCATAAAGATTGTTAGGCCGTTCTTGGCACACTGATTTTGACTACGGATAACTCTGTTTACCTGTTGAAGATAGAGGGCTCACGGCGCGTGTAACTGGTCGATAGGGGATGCTTGCTCCTCCTAGGCACCTGGTACCGCCTCTGGTATATTCAGGGGTCCGTGTTTCCCCATTTCTTTATTTTGTATTGAGATTGATATTTATTGGTTATCTCCGCTTTTCATGACGCAGGACTGGAATCAAAAAGAAAGAAATGCAGCTTATTTCAACACAGAGTATCGTATCTTGGTCATGTGATAACAGCAAAAGGAACAGAAACAGATCCAGATAAAGTGCATAAAAAATCGGTCAACGCCAACCAACGTGGTAGATCTACGCAGTTTCCTGCGCCTATGTTTTTACTATCGGAAGTTTGTGAAATGTTTTGCCGCCATTGCTAGTTCTTTACACAGTTTAACACAGAATGGTAAGAAATTCATTTGGACTACAGAGTATGAGTCAGCTTTCCAGAATCTCAAAAAAGCACTTGTCACACCACTAGTTCTCGTTCTTCCAGTCGTTAAAATAGGCGTACTATATTTACCAAGTCGTTCTGTATTTATACGGCATTGAAAAAATTTAAGATATCAATTTGCAATTTACAATGGATTACAATATATAAATATTGCATGTAGTTGAGGGTAACATTGAAAATTTTCACCCCGAGAAAACTAAATGTCAACCGAGACATAGCCGAGGTTGACAATGGTTTCTCGAGGGGTGAAAATTTACAATGTTACCCTCAACTATATGCAATATTTGTTTTATTATACTGAATGTTATATAAACAACAAATCAGAAAGACTTACGTCTGTTGACATTTGATCAATCACTGTCATGCTACATTTCGTATATTGATGCGGGTATTCGTGTTTATTACAAACGCGTAAAAGACGTCGTCTAACAATCTACGGCGAACTGTGCGTGCATGAATTTGACGCATGTGATAATTTTTTATAATATCACCCGTTGTCAAGTACTGTTACCCTTTGCTAGATATTATCATCCTGGAGCGTGTGCTTTCTGTTTTCAGAGGATAACAATGTTTTTTTCAAATGCTTCTCGACCAATCAGATTCGAGTATTTTACATGAAAATATAATAATACATCTTGTATACCATTTCTAGATGTTTCTGTTATTATAAAGAAGTTTCAAATATTGGTTCAAATTAAGAACAACAGAAAATTGTATTCTCAAGTTTTGTTACAAAAATTTAGTGGTACGAAATGACATGGATTTTACATATTAAAAATGAATTGTCATTACTTGGTTTAAACTATGTATGGTCAGAAAATCACTTAGACTTAAAATAGTTTTCTGTTATAAAGCAAAGACTTCTAGATGTACAGCCAACTGCCAAAAGTTTATAGACAAATGGCGGACGTCAACGTCTAAACGTCAACGTAATACGGATTTTCAGTGGCTATGAAATTACAAAGAGAATAAATCTTACCTCAGTATTTTGTTATATATCCCTTTGATCTGATCATTTTCAACATTCTGGAAGGTAGGGATCGATAGAGGTTCCGTATGTAAGTAACGGGTATGTTAATCCAGATGTCATTTATATTTCTCTCCAAGTCAGTGACATTGTTTATATTAGAAAGTCTGCGTTTAAGTTTATTTTTCAACAGAAACCAAATGTTTTCAATTATATTTGCATCAGGTGACTGTGCTGGCCAAAACATACCTGGAATTCTGTTTATTTGTTTATATTCTTGTACAATTCGGGCACGGTGAACCGGGGCATTGTCATCTTGAAATATGTAATCGTTAGTAGGAAAAATTTTCACTACAACCGGCCACAATTGTTCTTCAACGATATCAATATATTTATTTGCATTAATGTTGCCATTAACCACCGTTAGTGTGCCAACTCCATTCCAGGTAATGCATCCCCACAACATTAAACTCATAGCAGGTTTCGGTGGTGCGCCGGGGCTGATGCACGCTGGTAACCATTCTTCTCCTGCCTTTCTCCAAATATAAACTCGATTGTTTTGTCCCAAAACAACTTTACATTCATCAGAGAAGATCACTTTTGACCAGTTATAGTCAACAGTCCACCGTCGTTTACCTCTCGCCCATGCCACACGGTTTTTCCTATTTTGTTCCCGAATCCTAATTTTCTTCCTGCATACACGTCGATGGTACTTATTTTTTGACAAATAACGATGAATTGATCTTTCAGACACGGGAACTTGCCTACCTTGATTAAATTGTCCTGTTATGTCTTTTAATGGAGTGGTATGGTTAAATTTTACAAGCCGCAATAGTTGGCGCTCGTCTCTAACGTCCATTTTTCTGGGGCGTCCCGATTTTTTAGCATTTCCCGAACTTCCTCGAATTTCACACCGTTTTACAACAGCATACACGGTTTTCCGGTCCATTTTCAATACCCTAGCAGTTTCAGAATAATTTCGCGTTTGTCTGTAACTGTCAACGACAATTTGTTTCACAGCTGGCGATAAATTCTTAGACTTTCCCATAGCTACATTCAGAAGCTTGTATCAGACGATCATCAAATAAATATCAACATATGACGTCACATATGACGACACAAGACCCTGTACTTATATGTGGTATGCATACGGAATCCCCGTTATCTATATATAGAATTTTCAAAAGAAAAAACAAGCCACTTCCGTGAAGTTGGAATTTAGATCCGCCATTTTGTCTATAAACTTTTGGCAGGTGGCTGTATATAAACAAAATTTGCTTGAAAATATTGCTAGATCTTCAAAAGGTTACTTGGCAGCAATACGCTTCCGTAATCCACTGTATAGCGATTTGTGGAAAATACGAAAGCCTATTAGTATCAAGTAAAAAAAATATTCACATTCCATTATCTCGTAATTACGAGATCTTTCCTCGTAATTACGAGATAATTATCTCAAAATTGCAAGAAAAGATCTCGTAATTACCAGAAAATATTGATATAAAGCCGAGTTGTACAACTTATGTATAATCTTGGAAACGTTTGATACTATTTCCCTCTTTGTTGATTGGTCAGCAAATCGAAATGATCTTATTCAAAATGTGTGTGACGGTACATATTGTCGTCCGGTGTTGCATGATTTAGGAATGCTAAATACCTATAATTTTCGTTCCGGGTTATCATTTAGTTCCGGTCCGCGTAAGTTTAGTTCCGGTCATAATCACACTTTTAGAAATATGAAATGCATATGTTTATGCACATTTCTTGTGGGTTTTATTTCTTTCATCGGGTTATACAATAATCAAAGACTAATATCATTAGAACCGGATTATTTATACGTCTATTTTTGTGTTTTCAAAATTCGTCAGATCAGCAGGTGTTTATCCTTGTTTTATTACGGAGGTTTGATCTCCAATTCAAAGGATTGTAAACTGGAGTTGTTACATGACTCCTTCTACAATATGTACCGACACAAACCCTCACCATTATTAGATGTACATGTAGCATCAGGTACTGATCTACATGTAGGAATGATACTTATTGAACTAAGTTTGGATTTTTATTTATCTATTATTTTCAAATCTAGACTATATACTCAAATGTATGCAATATTTTTCTTTTATATTGATCAATGCCATCATATATCTTAATTATCGAATCATTTCGTACTTGTTACTTAAGATATTGAGTATGCCTGAGAGAGAGAGAGAGAGAGAGAGAGAGAGAGAGAGAGAGAGAGAGAGAGAGAGAATAACGATATTTTCATATTATATATATTTTAAATTGAAATTTATCAATATATAAAATGAAACAAGTCAAACATGTAATCATTTAAAGATTAACAATATATATAGATATATATATATTTGGATTATTTGGATACCCACTTCTGTTCAGCTGTTGTTTATGTACACGAACACGGTCAGGCAATTTAGTTCCTGTTTGTCCTATATAGTTTTCTCCACATGTAGAGCACGTCATACATGTACAATAAAGTAGATTTTTAGATTTACACGTCATAGTTGAATTTACTTTGAAGTTCATTCCGTTTTTGAAAGTTATGGAGTGGCCGGTTTGTATAAATTGGCAAGTACCGCATCGTGGATCCTCGAATTTGAAGACTGCTGGTTTTTCGTGGTTTGATGTAAATTTGGCTTTAGCGAGAATTTTTTTCAAATTTGGTGGTTGACGTCTGCTGTGGAGTATATCCGTGGGCTGAATGAGATCATTTAATGTTTCTGATTGTTGAAGAATAGGGAATAACTGCTTGGCTGTTTTGAATATGTTGTGATTTCTCGGGTTGTTGTGTGTAAGAACAAAAGGAATTTTGTTGTTGGTTTCTTCGTGTTGTTTAGTAGTTCGCAATTCTGTGATGGGAGTTTCTTTAGCCTTTTGTATAGCTGTTTCAATTAATTTTGGTGGATATTTCTGTCTGCATAAAAATGTCTCAAGTTCAGATAATCTTGTATTTCTGCGATCCTCATCTATTACTATGTTAAAATGGATGTTTCGTTTGGCGTGAGATGGATGGCATGAGTTAAACATCAAATATTGGTGGGAATCTGTATTCTTGTAGTAGGGATCTGTTATGATTTTCACCCCTCCTTTACAATCAGGATGTCTAAAAATGGTAATTTATTTTCGTTAATTTCCATTGTAAATCGTATGTTATCGTGTAGATGATTCAGTATGTTGTGGAAGTGTTGTAGATCTTGTAAAGATTTGGTCCAAAAAATAAAGCAATCATCCAAATAGCGTTTCAAGTTATTCTCAAAATACAGGCCAAATTCTTCTCCAAAAACTGATTTGCATTCTGTAAATAGTTTCTCCTCAAGAAAGCCCAAAACTAAAATTACGTAAGTCGCCCCGACTGAAGAAAGTATTTGTTATCAAAAAAGAAATGATTATTTTCCAAAACTATTTTGATTCCTTCCAGGATAAATTCCTTTGAACATCTTGATTGCAATACACCTTGATGTTTATCAATCCAGAAGGAAATGGCTTCTATACCCAAGTTGTGTGGGATATTTGTATACAAATTTGTGACATCAAAACTCACCAATTTTGTATTTTCTTCAACGATTTTAGAATCCATGTCGTCCCGAATATAACTTGGAACTAATTTGCAGATAGGTTTTAGTATGATATCTAGGAAATTACTAAGTCTTTGTGTTGGACAAGAAGGGCCAGCTACGATTGGGCGTAGTTTAAGAAAACTATATAGGACAAACAGGAACCAAATTGGCTGACCATGTTGTGTACATAAACAACAGATCAGAGATCCTACAATAAGAAACACACCGTTTAGCGGACATTTTGATTCGTGCAGGGAAGGCAATTTTTATATTTTCCCATTTTACAAAGTAAAAGAGGAAAATGAACAATTACGCAAAGCCAAGGAAAGCTTTTTCATAAAACTGTTTAAGCCGAAACTAAACTGTTAATATTTTTACTTCTTGTTATTTAACATGTACATTTTACATAGAATGTCTCCTTTAATGTACAGAAATTTAGAGGCGCTTAAAACTTATAGACTGAACTGTTTAAAATATGTCTGTATTTTTAAAAGTGTCTAACATTAACATTGTATAATGTTCTGACGTAACAATCATGACTGTATTATGTTTAACGTTGCCCACATAACGTCACGAGGATGACGTCATAATGGAACTTGTTTACATTGTTATATATATATATATATATATATATATATATATATATATATATATATATAAATTATATGTTTAACGTTGCCCACATAACGTCACGAGGATGACGTCATAATGGAACTTGTTCACATTGTTTAATATATATATATATATAAGTAAAAAGAAAAATAATGTAATTATGTTACATTTTTCAAACTTTAAAAGAAATTCAGCTTATCACATAATATTATTTCATGAGTGTTTGTTCTTATATGTTGGATTGGGAAGAGGTCGGAAACTTGCTAAAAATTCATGTGTGAAATTAAGACATGACCAATGTCTGTTTTCAAGACCCGCATTATTTTCGTGGAAGTAATACCATCTTTAAAGCACAACAAAATGAAAATCAGCGTTGTTCCGACAGCATGGAAACACTTGAATATAAATGGTTCATCAATTTTGTGTTGGTAGAAAGAAAAATGTAAATGAAATAAAGAGTTCAAATCAAACAAATGTTTGCCTTTCCTAATAATGGCGGTACATTGTCAATTATAAGGGTGATAATGAAAGCTATCGACGATTTTTATATTAGATCTGCACCATTAGTCACGGGGACGGCTGCTATATTGAGTATCTATCATCTTCATTTGAATGCTTGATTGCTTTTCTAACGGAAGTATAGACAAGGGCGTCTGATTTTATTAGGCAAGCTGAAAATTGTCTTCTTTTTATTTTTCATGGCTTCAATAATCTCATTCATAAAATGTGTTTTAAGTTTATGTACATCTTTTCAGAGTATTGTTATTTTACAGTGTTTTCTTGTCTAGAGTGTATGTAGATGTTTTCTGTAGATCCCCACCTGTCATCCTATTATTTTTTGTCCGTTCTATAACTTTATAATGGAGATACACCAGAAGCTCATACTAATGTAACAATTACCGGTATGCCATATCGAATACACCCTTAAATTTATATTTACCTATAATTCTCTGCAAATACAATAATAGGCCGGGTAATTCGCAGCAGAGCCGACGGGTACATCGTCGGAGCATATTTTCACGAATCGCTCATTATGACTTGGACACATTTGTGAACGTGGTGGGTATTTTTTTTTTTTTTTCGAAGTATATTTTTGGGGAATTGTAGTATATTGTCGTTTTGCAATGTCACTGGGCGCCATTTACTGGAGACTTTACCGGTGTGTGCTCTTTGGACTCTGGTGCATGTAACAGTGAGATAATGTTTATATAGTATTAAGGTTTTCTATCGATATTTGTTTGATACTACCCATAAAACAGATGCTTATTGTGCAATAAACGGATGTTGCTTTTCTTTCAAATGGCTGGGCTGGAAATGTGGTCCGCCATTTTGTCGTCAAATTACTTTGCAACAAAACACAGAACAAATATGTTTCACATGCCTGACCCAAGAAAGATCAAATGTTCAAACAGCAGAGCCAGTGGAAATTGACAACTTAAAAGGTGACACATACTTGTGCTCAGAATGCAAAAGAGTTATTGTGAATGAAGTGACTGAGCTCAAAGACCGTAGCATTTGTTGTGACTTGTGCAAGCTGCGCGGCACTTTTTCATTGTGTTGGTATTACAAACAAAAATGTAAAATATTTAACACCATGGTATTGTAAAAAATGCATTCAATTTTGTACATGAGCTTACTTAAAACTTTGGTCTGAGCTAAATATTCAAGTATTGCAGTACAATGATAGTTCATGTACTTTGATGTGTACAGTTCTTTTTTATGATGGACTGTATGTTCCATTCCATTGCATGAACATTCACTTGAATTCAGTAATTAATGATAATGACATGTATTTGTTTACAATTTTATTAATTCAATACATTGTATATGTATTTTTTATTCATTTTAGTGAAAAAATAAATGCATTTCATTAATGTTAAAAATGTGAGATTTTTAAATACTAGTAACTTAAGAACATATGTAAAGTTGCTGAAAACACATTTTTAAAAAGTGTAAGAGTTTTATTATTCGATATCTGCAAGTAAACATAATATCATAGTCAAGTACAAAGCACAGAAGAAAATATAAATATCTTTATACAATTCAAATTCATTAGTCAACACGTCAAAAGGGAAACTAGTCCCTACATATAGGATACATGAAGCTACATGTGACAAGTGATGAATAGTTTTATTTTTCGCAGTACTTTGGAAGGGGGATACATGTTACATATGCCACGAATTATTTTTTAAATGTCATCAAGGTGCTGACACAGTGTAAGAGGAATTTCAAATTTTAAAACGCCTGTTCTACAAAAATCCGCCGATTTGCAATTTCTTTGCTTTTCTGACATCACTGGTAGGCATCTGACTTACCCCATGCCTGCCAGTAGGGGTCAACAAGGTGGCATAAAGAAGTGTGAAATCTTGTGATAAGTTACTAAAACCTTTGTCTGCCATTATGCAGTCAAATGGCTCTACAAGATCCATAAACCCGGATTGTAAGGTTATATGTTTGTCACTGGTCCTGCCACCCCAGCATTCTGATACAAAACTGATCATTCCTGATGGGTTGATGCTGACTAAATATTTTGCTGTGTGATGATGTTTGTAATCACTCTAACACTGATTCTGATGGGTTGATGCTGACTAAATATGTTGCTGTGTGATGATGTTTGTAATCACTCCAACACTGATTCTGATGGGTTGATGCTGACTAAATATTTTGCTGTGTGATGATGTTTGTAATCACTCTAACACTGATTCTGATGGGTTGATGCTGACTAAATATTTTGCTGTGTGATGATGTTTGTAATCACTCTAACATTGATTCTGATGGGTTGATGCTGACTAAATATTTTGCTGTGTGATGATGTTTGTAATCACTCTAACACTGATTCTGATGGGTAGATGCTGGCTGAATATGTTGCTGTGTGATGATGTTTGTAATCACTCTAACACTGATTCTGATGGGTTGATGCTGACTGAATATGTTGCTGTGTGATGATGTTTGTAATCACTCCAACACTGATTCTGATGGGTTGATGCTGACTAAATATTTTGCTGTGTGATGATGTTTGTAATCACTCTAACACTGATTCTGATGGGTTGATGCTGACTAAATATTTTGCTGTGTGATGATGTTTGTAATCACTCTAACATTGATTCTGATGGGTTGATGCTGACTAAATATTTTGCTGTGTGATGATGTTTGTAATCACTCTAACACTGATTCTGATGGGTTGATGCTGACTAAATATTTTGCTGTGTGATGATGTTTGTAATCACTCTAACACTGATTCTGATGGGTTGATGCTGACTAAATATTTTGCTGTGTGATGATGTTTGTAATCACTCTAACATTGATTCTGATGGGTTGATGCTGACTAAATATTTTGCTGTGTGATGATGTTTGTAATCACTCTAACACTGATTCTGATGGGTTGATGCTGACTGAATATGTTGCTGTGTGATGATGTTTGTAATCACTCTAACACTGATTCTGATGGGTTGATGCTGACTGAATATGTTGCTGTGTGATGATGTTTGTAATCACTCTAACACTGATTCTGATGGGTTGATGCTGACTGAATATGTTGCTGTGTGATGATGTTTGTAATCACTCTAACACTGATTCTGGTTCACTAAATTTTGGGTGTTCTATAAATACCTCTGAACAATCAATGATGTGCCTTAAATGAGAGTATTTGCTATTTTAAATGCAGGATCAGGTTCTGTTTAACAATTTCCTTTTGTGCATTGAACACAAGGCATTTTAAGCATTTTTTCAGCAACTTTACCCAACTTGTGAAAATTCTTGACACCTAAGAGTTAGATATCTGAAATCTATCAGCTAAATCCTCATCCAAAAGACCAAGTCTGATTTTCATGAATGTGAGGAGCATTTCTTCTTGTGGGTTCAATTTCCAACAAGCTTTTGTTTTCTGAATTTTTTTGTATTTAAGTGTTGTGCAATGATAGGTTAGACCCTTCCAATATCGTACATTTTTTAGAATGGGCTGTATTGCATTGTGCACTGCATAAAAGGCAGCCTTGGTTGGAATACCTGTTTAGAATTTCACTTTCCTATCACTGCTCAGTAATTTTAGCATGCCGCTAATTTTGGGTTGATTTTGAATAGACTCTGATTTCAGACATTTAATATGATCTTTTAGTTTTCTGAACTCTCCTTCTTTGTACGCACATGTATCGCAATATTCTAAATAATCATGATCAATCAAATTATTTTTAGTGATGTCCATTTTGCTTGTCATATCAGATACAGGGGGTGCTGTCTTGTGAGGAACTTCTAAAGTTTCATGCTAAATCAATATAGACTCATTTCTGAAATTGATAGATGAAAAAATTATATGTCAAAAAAGTGCAAGAAATTCGGCATCCATTTGTAAATTCCTCGAGGATGGGTGACTTTATCGAGCTGAGAACCCACAAAAGGACAAATTATATCAAAGTTAAAACTCTCCAGAAAAAGAAAAATTTGCTAGTTAAAACAATCAATTCACAGTTTCCAAAAATGCTTTGTCGATGTGTCCATTTCAAAGGAACATTGAAAAAATCCGATTTGAAATCACTTATGCGCGAAAAACGCAAAAATAACAGTAAATTTGACTTTTCCAAGCAGATTTTCATGTAGATTGGGCCAATTCTCCATTGTGAACTGAGTAAAATATGTTAGTACATGTTCAGTTTTTATGTTCACGTCGGTTGACTTTAGATAGCTTGAAATTCGGAATTTCATCATGGGATGGATAGTAGAGGCGGTATAGCGACGATCTCATTGAAGTTTTGGACAGGCCCAGATTGTATATCTGTGGCTTGAATACCAATTTTTCTACCTATTTGTTTTCTTATGAATTACATGTATTAGACTTCCCATAATTATTTGTCTCCATAAATATTTGTCTCTGGCATTTTATGCTAAGTTTTACGCATAGCATGCAGTCTTAATGACGATCACAATTAATTGCTTCCAACATGCAGCTAGTGAATAAATGTAAACAAGTATGGGGCCTCCTGTGAAGTATGGATGTTGTTTATGTAAACAACACGTTAAAGGAAAGTTAAAGAGAACAATTTCAACAATGCTTAAGAAGTTATTTGTAGAAATCATAACAAAAGCCAAATATGCAACCAGTGCAGAATGTCTAAAGGGCAGAGTGAACAACAGTTCAGTCCAAAAACAGAAGCAAATCAAGTGTATGTTTCTGTACCATTTGTATTTGCTGGGGAATCTAACAGCAAATGTAAAACCGGCCTCAGAGTTGTACCAAAAGAGGCGAGAACTGATGCCTTTATCATATTCGGTATAGTAATACCAGTAGGTTGTAAATGCTGTTCAAAACATTTGTTGGGGAAATCTGAATCCAAATCAAATCATTAATACTGCACCATACAGAAAGCGCTATTCCACATTTGATTTACATCACAAAAAATTCAGAGGTTTTTCATTCACATCAGTTAATATGCCAATGAAAATGCGGAGGACGTATTGTTGGATGTTGCGAGCTTATATGCAGTGTAATTTGGTACCTTAGGTACTTCAGGCATCAGTGTAATTATGTGTGTGTTAAAACCCGTTTATTGTCTGATATACATGATGCTACCTGTGAAACAAATTCTGATGATGATTTTGATTAAATATTCGTCTTTGAAGTATGATCTATATATTTGTTTTTAATTCAGCGTTTTAGTACGGTACTATATACATGTATATCTATCATCAATGCGGATTTTAAACTCCCGATTCGCGACTGGTGCCCAATCATGAATAGGCTTATTGTTCGCCAAGTTCACCCATCTTCATCAATATAATTAAAATTAGATGTTAGATCCGCTCGTGTACTCGCATACATAACATAACATCTAATTTTAATTAGATTGCATCTTCATTGGACCATTGTCACACCAGAAGAATTTTTGAAAAAAGTGGGATATCAATTAAATATGTAATGGAAATAATCACGATTTACTCACTTTTGACATCACTCCATAGTGTATAACACTGGACTCTTTGTTAGTTTAACCCCCTTCTTCACAGAAAAAAGTCTAGAAAACAATAATGCTGAAATGGTTTTCAATTTAATTAAAGATGCACAGTGCCCTACTCAGGATTAAAATAAATATGTATATATATAAATTCACTGTGAAACACGGTGTGATAAGCAATATGATATCACGACAATGTTGGTGTGTGCGGCACAGAATTAAGAAAGATTAAAAAAAAAAAGAAATTATGAATGTAACTCAATCAAATTCTGTTCCGATCGCTATCTGCATACTTGGAACTTACCGATACTGAGCATACAGATCGTTTAAACTTTGTATGCAACCAAGTCGATTATAAACTGACGTGTTTTACGGAGAGGTTTTTCCCACGTTTGACTCGATGTTTACTACAGAGCAAGAGCCCGGATGTAAAATATATCCCCGATTAACCTTTGACACGATATGACATTGGAGTGTGCAATAAGACTATGGACTTAAATTACATGTATAGTGTTTTTTTCTGGAGTACTGTTCATTCCAGTTTGTTTTAGCGAGGGCTGATTTCGCTAGGATCTTGTACTGCCTTTAAAAGTAAAAGAGGAATATTAAAATCCCGTATTAGATACATCAAAACAAAAGTACGTACCATCTACATGTATCCTTCTGTGTTTACCGGTAATTTCAATTGAAAGACCGAGGTTTTCTGAATTTAGTACTTTCGAAAATACCGCAAGTTATCTCAGGTCCTCATTTTCAACTATATCAACATCACCATTGTCTTTGAAAATATGTCACACCAAAAAACAAGGCAAGGCAATAAATCTACTAACTCTGCTAAGCATGATGAAAACATATGCGAGAATGGCACGAATGAAGAAAAACTTAAAAACATATTTTATCAAAGTTCAAATCTCTCAAGACAAATCACAACAAATCGTATAAGAACGAATTAACTCGCATCATCTCGTATCAAAACCTGAAATTCCAGAAAACTTCCGCGGCGTTCGTATTGAATCGCAGGACAGTGGGAGCCAGGCATGAACAAAGAATCGGGGTTGAAGTATTGAAGTATTCGATAATATATGGAAAATATTCTTTGAAGGGCACAATAATTATCTTAAGCGTAATTTTTATGTGCATTGTTAACAACTATTCGTTTATTATTATACTTTCCAAATCCGATTAACCTTTACCAAAGAATGAGCTAAATGGAAGCGTTTCAACTTACAAATAAAGGTCTTATTTGGACTTATTTGCATATATATAACTGACAAAAATGAATTCCTTTTCAACAAAAACGATTTTGTCTACAAAAATGAAGTTTGTCATAACAAAAATTATTTTTGTACACTGAAAGATAATTATTGTATAACAAAATTCATTTTTGTCATTACGAAATTGAAGTTATCATGAAAACATATTTTTGTAAGATAAAGTTAATTTTGTTATTACAAAATTCTATTTCGTCTCACGAAATTCAGTTTTGTGAAACAAAATTGACCTTTGTCAGAATATTTCTCAGTTTTGTTTACCAAATCCAAATGAAATTAATTTGCATACAAAATTAACTTTTGATACAAAATCGAATTTTGTCTTCAAAACTGAATCTTGTCATGACAAAAGTGTATGTCCACTGAAAGATAATTTTGTATAACAAAATTTACTTTTGTGATTTTTATAAATTTTGTTAATCTGAACTCATTCCTTGTTGAACAAAACTCGCTTTTGTTCACACAAAATTGGATTTCGAGTACAATATCACAAAAGTCTCATTTGACGCCCCGTAGTCAACGCCTGTCGTGACACAAGACCTCCGTTTCTAAGGTCATATTCGAAAGACCGTGATTTTCACTATAGCGTTTGGCAAATGAGCAACCATTGCCTATGTTTACGCCTTAGGTTTGACGCGGCCTAGACACGATCGTGGCTTGAATTGACTACCTCCCGGTTACGAAGCAAACGCGCTACCACTGAGCTACGGCGACCGGTCTTGTAATAAGTAATTTGAATCGTATGTACGTGTGTTTCTGTTTCTCCAGATTTTCTAAATACAGCTGTTGATATGTCGAGTGCATATACATGTGTATCTTCTTTACATTTGCGGTGATGATTCGTGCAACATACATGGAAAATTAATGTACATCTTACTCCATATAATAATCCATTTTCGAGTAACCATATTCCGGCAGAATTCTAACATTTACTTTCTACTTGTCACGTGATTTTCGTAAAATTAAGGGGCGCATCACTTCCGGTTAAATTATGATATATTGTATTGATATAGAAAATTTACAAAAATAAGAAGTCGCCAGGAGCTAGGTCAGGATGTGGTATTAATTCATACCCGTTTCGCTTTACAGCATCCATTGTAATCGAGACGGTCACGGTATTCATGCCTTGTTTCAATACATGTTTTATACATGGGTACAAAATTGCACGCGTATCGAGTCATTCTTTAATAAGATATTGAATATCAAACATGACTAGTGATAAAAAAGCATGTTTTTCACCCTTACAAACAAAGATACATTGCTGGATCCAGTAAGTGATCTACCAATCCCCTATCTTTGCTCCTCACGAAAATATTAACAGCTGTGAAGGAGAAACTTCAAACTTACTGTGCGACTACATATTCCAGAAGTGGTGTTAATCAAATGTGAATTCTAAAAAATTCTAAAGAACTTTTAGTAAACTTGAAATCGCAAAACATTTCCCAAATCAATAACATCAAAATCTGTGACTCTTCAACACTAATCACGACTATTCCTCACGATAAATTGACATCATAGACTTTTATATTTGCTTCTTCAACAAAATGGAAATATTCATATCTAGTGATCAGCCATCCAAAAACTTACTTTATTAAACACCATTCCGATTCCACGCACAAGAATTCTGACGTTGAAATAAAAAATATGTTAGAGTTCCTCATTGACAATATCTTCGTGGTCTTTGGTGATTAGGTCTTCCAACAGTCTGTTGGAATTCCCATGGGCACGAATTGTGCTCCTTTGTTAGCTAATTTGTTTTTATATTCACATGAAGCAGAATTTAATTAAAAAACGTCTACGTGAGAAGAAAAAATCTCTTGCTGTGGCCTTCAATTCGACATTTAGATATATCGACGACGTTTTGACTATTAACAATAATAACTTTCATTCATATGTCGATTCGATATATCCCTGTGAGCTCGATATAAAAGATACCACAGAATCGTCCACTTCTGCTTCTTACTTAAGATATTTTATTGAAAGTAGAGATTAATGGCAAACTGATAACTCAACTGTATGACAAACAGGACGATTTCAGCTTCTCCATCGTCAACTTCCCATATTTATGTTGCAATATTCCATTATCACCTGCATATGGTGTTTATATCTTTCAACTGATTCGATACGCAAGAGCTTGTTCTGCGTATAGTCAGTTTTTAAATCGAGGCAAACTACTGACAAACAAGTTGATGGTACAGGGGTTTCAACAATATCGATTGAAGTCAGCATTTCGCAAATTCTATGGTCGTTATAACGATCTAGTTCGTCAATACAACCTATCATTGGGTCAAATGCTGTCTGACGTGTTTCATACCGATTTTTAGGCCGTTCTTGGAACACTGATTTTAACTACGGATAACTCCGTTTACCTGATCAAGATATAGGGCTCACGGCGGGTGTGACCGGTCGACAGGTGATGTTTACTCCTCCTAGGCACCTGATCCCACCTCTGGTATATCCAGGGGTCCGTGTTTGCCCTATAGTGTATTTTGTATTGCTTATAGGAGTTATGCGATTGATCACTGTTCGTTATCTTCGCCCTTCATCTAAAGTTGAATACCGTGCTATAATTCGGTACTTGTATTTAAAAGGTAAAACAGTCAAGGAAACACACGGCAAGTTAGGCGATGTTGATGGGTCTTCTGCATCATCTTATGCTCAGGTGAAATTCTGGGTAGGGGAATTCTTTAGAAGATGAAGCCAGGTTTGGACGCCCACTGGATGCCACCGACGAAGAAATTTGTAAGAAAGTTCGGGATCTGGTATACTCTGATAGGCAAATTCAGGTGAAAGAAACAGCGCAAGCATTAAGCATTTCAACAATCTTGCATGATCGTTTAGGTATGCTCAAGCTAACAACCCGTTGGGTCTCCAAATCCCTTAGCGATGAGCAAATGGCAATCAGAGATTCAGTATGCAGCGCCTTGTTGAAGCGTTTTAGGTCAAAAGATAATTTTGTTTTGCGTCTGATGACTGTATATGAGACTTGGGTTCATTATTATGAGCCCGAGAATAACGCTCAGAGTCGTCATGGGTAGGGCCTGGGTCGCCGAGGCCAGATAAGTTCAAGACGCAACCATCCGAGGCCATGTTACGGCACGTTTGGTCGCCTCGGCACGTTTGGTCGCTGACGACTATTCGTCTCGCACGTTTGGTCGCCGGCTACCATTCGTGCCACACGTAACGTCGCCGGGCGACCGAACGTGTCGTGAGGGTGGACACGATTGGTCGCCAAAGGACTTGAGCCACAAAGTACTAAAATTGGCCCTTTCACAAAAATAAATGATACTTTCACAGTTGATGCTCTAAGATTTATAGGTCATAGGACAATTTATTTTATAACAATATCTTTTCTAGTTTTCGTTTTACAGTCGTTTAAACTTTATTGTTTTTCAGCATGAAAACTAAATAACGTCATGATGCTTACGTCATGATGTTGACGTTATGAGAATCACAATGTAATACACACACACACACACACACACACACACACACACACACACACGAATGGACGTTTAGGTTAATATATATTTTTGGGGCTTATTCTGATTGTAAATCGGAACTGTTAAAATACTAGGAACTGTGCCTCCTTTGTGCCGTAGTGCACCTCCGTGTGATAAAACAAAGAAATAAATACTAAGTGAAATGTTATTAGTGGGTGAAAATTAAAACGTATAAAACGGCGACTTGTATATATTTATATCATTTGATGATATCTTATTGTTATGTAAATATATGTGGAATTGCAGACTGGGTTAATCATTTAAAAACTTGTTTATGTACTATTGGTATTCAGATACAAATTCATGATAGCATCATTTCTTATCATTAAATAGATGGCTATAACCGAGCATGAATGGTCGCCACCCAAGCCCCCAGTCCCAAACCCCAACTTGACTTTTCTCCTCCATCACCTATTCCCCTTCCTTCTCTTTCTCCCTTCTAATCCTCCTCTCCCTTCTTCAAATTCTTCTTCAATTTCTTCCGGTTTGATCAAACCAAACGATTCTTTTGAATTGGCGGATAATAGCAAAGGGAGATGTGGCGCTTTCTAGTAGCATTCGCTTAGCAATCAGATGCTATTGGACGCCCCTATAAAAATCACAGCACATCCTATTCCGATTCGAAACAGCTCTTCAACATGTTTCAAGTCTGCAGAGAATAGGCGTGTTTCACTGCTTGTTGACGGTAAAGTCTTTTTTCTACGTGAGTATTTTGATATTTGCTTATGAAGATTTTTAGCGCATACATGGTATGTTTCTGCTAGGAATAAAGGAAACTGCCTCACCTATGTCTGTAAAGACATGTTCTATAGATTTCTATTTTTAAAAATGTAAAAACACTTCTGTCAAGTGTGTTTGAAAACGCTAAAACCCCCGATGTCAGACTTTCCTTTTCCTAGACATCAATATGTCAAATTCATAATGCTTTTTGAATTTTGTAGCAGTTGTCCATTTTGAATCCCCTTACAATGGGATTTAGCTGCACTATGTTTTGTTTGAGTGGATGAGTAAAACTTATACGGTACCAATTTGGATGCACCAGATGCGCATTTCGACAAATAATGTCTCTTCAGTGATGCTCAACCAAAATGTTTGAAATCCGAAATAACAATGAAGGTTTAGAGCTATATTAGGGGGAAACAGTGTGCCAAAAAAGTGAAGTCAAATTCGTCTAAAGATAAGAGCTATGCGTGAGGGAGATAATCCTTAATTTTGAAATTAATTTCTAAATTTTATAACAGCAATTAAATATACGTCCGTATTTTCAAGTTAGTAACGAAGTACTTAGCTACTGGGCTGTAGAGACCCTCGGGGACTGACAGTCCACGAGCAGAGGCCTCGACCCAGGGGTCATAATGTAAAACTTATACGGTACCGATTTTGATGCACCAGATGCGTATTTCGACAAATAATGTCTCTTCAGTGATGCTCAACCGAAATGTTTGAAATCCGAAATAACAATGAAGTTTTAGAGCTGTGTGCCGAACAGAAGTAATTTACATTTGCATCAGTCTCTCATAAATATGCTTCATGATTCCTTTTTCATGAATTTTCATTCTAGATAATGTATCTTTGAATATTATTAATTCTAACATATATACCAGCCCCAAACATTGCTACATTGTATATCAATCACAGATGTAACTTTCCTCTAATAACCCTCAGCGGGGCCCTTGCTGACCCTTATCAGTTTTCTAGCTGGTTATATGTAATTGTTGATTGTCTTGTCTGTTCTGGTTTGTGACTAGACAGGAATTCCAATGGCGTGACATTCTGACCAAGGTACATGGTTAGGTGACGGGGATATCCCGGGAACAGGAAAATTTAGCGGGTACGCTTGTGGGGGGGGGGGGGGTGCGGGGTCACCGTGTGGCAGGGGTATTCTGTCGGTGACGTCATGTGGGGTTACTTCACGGGCAACCAAGGATGGAATGTTGGGTCACGGGGGGACTTGAAAAGAACCAAAATGACCGGGTAGATGTACTTAATTCTACTGTACCTTCAGGCCAGGGTCAGGGGACCGGGATAAGCAAACTCTAACGGGAGGAGAAATTCTCAATGTTAGAGGCTCAGACTACCCAATTAAGGAATCAGATGGCACAGCTGAAGATGGAAATGTAGGTAACTTTTCCCCATGGCTTCTACCCATGTGTAATATGGGGGTTTTACCGATAAATGCAGGTTGAAATACTGTGGAATACTGCAGCTTGCCTGTAGGTCAAGAAGAGTGTTTTCCTGATCCAAAGCAGTTTATTTATTCCAGCGTGGTGGGTGTACCACGTCATAGAGCCACTGGCAGTAAGGGGATACCTTGATGGAACACATGTTACGTTAGCCTAACGAGTTGTGGCAGAGGGGAAAATTGTGGAATTTATGACCAACCGCAGTCCCACCAGCATGTACCTATCCGCACAAGTGGAAGCTTCTCCAGAGCCTGTATCACCAGTATATCTTTCAGGGCCAGTCAGGTGATGGTACATCACAGCTGTTAAATTTCAAGGCGAGTGATGTGCCCGTTTGGCATATTAGCAATGCAAACTGGGGGTGGTGGTTTTGGTCGCTCATCCGACAGACAGGTTATGAGACATCACAGCAGGTCAAGATCTTCACTGGATAGGCATGTCAATACAGAAGACTGTAGAGCTAATAGTGGGCTTGTGGTGTAGGACTTCTAGAGGGTTTAGTGTTTTTGAAGGAATGTGCTCGTCCACAAGTCTTGCATGGGAAAGCGCAGGGTTTGTGGTTAAGGATAACCAATTTTTAATGTATTCTTATAACATAGAATTTGTTTTTAAAAATTCTACATGGGACGAAGAAAATCCTTACATATTAAATGTAAATATATGAAAGAGCAAAACAAATACGCGTCATGATCAATAAATAGATATCATATACATGTGTAGAATGAACTATGCGCGAGAGGTAATGTTTTTAACATTTCATTGTATATACAAATAAAACGACAATATGAAAGAAAAAAGTTAATAATAACCATGAATTTTCAAAACACCTACCACATTTCCTTCTGTAATCGAATCATAATTATGATAATAAATTGTTTTATGATAATGCGTAAAGATATGTTAATTGCATGAATGGACCTTAATTGAGTACCACATGAGAAGATATTAAAATCCCTTATGGACGAAAGGTGCAAAACACGAGTTATACAAGATTTCAAATGAATGAAAAGAGAAATATATAGATAATAAATAACGTAATGGTTGGAAGAAATTACTTCTAGTAATGGCAACCTACCTGACAAAAACAAGCTCTGTGCCTGTAACGGGATGAGCGAGGCTACCTTCCAAATAACAAACAATACTTCTTCAAAAACTAATTACAAAAGAAAGAGGGATAAAATTGATACAGGATAAAAAAAAAACCCAGCAAAAGCACTCACACACCTATCCCATCTAGGAAAAATTGTCAAGCAAGTATTGACAATGGAAGGAAAACAGTAGTTAATGTATAACAAGGGTACTGCAAACCGTACATAATACGCCTGTCACAAACTTAGGTAGGGTGATTTCTTCATCCATGAGTTGTAGAACTTTACTTAAAGTAGTATCAGCCACCATCACGCTGGGACACATTTTGCTCTCCCCTGGATTAAAATTTCATGTAATTTCATGAAAGGACACAGCTAATGATTCCTTATCACCTTGGTAAAATGTTTGTGAAAAATGAAGGAAATATATCACATAATAGACTTGATGAATAATTTAATGAAAACAGAGTTATTGTCCTTGGATTCAATATTTTGAACCATATCACTGACTATTCAAATATAACTAACACTTTTGAAATATGTTATAGCTAACAGGATTTTTTTTTATAATAGCTATTGAAAAAGACTCCAACAAAATATATGTTCCAGTCATTAAATCATTGACTTTGCAAAATCCTATGACGTCACAGGAGTGTGGAACTACGTTAACGTTTTCAAAAATTACAATTTAAAAAAAAATTGCTGATCATCAACTTTGCAATATGCACAAGTTGTTTACAAAGACCTAACTTTAAAACTATGCGACGATGCACTAATTTTATTATATTTCCTCAAAACTGATCAAGTTCAACAACGTGAAAGGTGACGATAACGAACAATCTCATAACTCCTATAAGCAATACAAAATCGAGAGCTGGGCAAACACGGATCAGGATCAGGTGCCTAGGAGTAAGCATCCCGCTGTGAACCCTATATCTTGGTAAACGGAGTTATTCGTAGTCAAAATCAGTGTGTCAAGAACGGCCTAACAATCGGTATGAAACACGTCAGATTTGACCCAATTATAGGTTGTATTGGCAAACTAGATCGTTTTAACGACCATAGAATTTGGGAAATGCTGACTTTAAACGCGATTGTTTGAACCTCTGCATCATCAACTTGTTTGTCAGTAGCAAGTCTCGATTTAAAATCTGATCAGACGCAGAACAACCTCTTGCGTATCGAATCAGTTGAGAGATATAAACACAACATGCAGGTGACAATGGAATATTGCTACATAAATATGGGAAGTTGACGATCATTCAGTTTATCATAAAGTTGAGTTGTTAGTTTGCCATTAATATCTATTTTCAATAAAATATCTAAGTATGAAGCAGAAGTGAACGACTCTGTGGTGTCTTTTATTTCAAGTTGACAGGATTTTCTTTAAAAAGGTAAAGAAAATCAAAACCCTTGCCACAAGCAAATTTTCAATACCCATTCAAACACAGTAAATAAGAAGGTCCTCACATGAAAACTATGTAAGGAGTTAGAATAACAAATTTGTACATTTAAAAATCAGATTCCTAAGTTTAGGCATTGAAAAAAGTCCGTAAGACTACATTAGGCACAAAGTCCTATAAATCTCGTAAATATGTAACCATATATTACTAAGTCTTACTTTTTTAAAAGAAAAAGTCAACGGTAACAAAAATGAAACGTCATTTGTATCTACTCGTTAGGTACCTACATGTATATATCATATTTCAGATTCCAAAGTTGAAATATAGTGAAAAAAGTCCGAAAAAATAAATTCGACACAAAGTCCATAAACCTCGTAAACATCGCGCAACTGTAAGTAAAAAAAAGTTACTGTAAACATTCAATAGTGAACTACAATACTAAATTTAAGTTTCCTTAAACAACGCATAATAAAAAGTGCGGAAAACCAAATGGAACTAAATTCGATACAAAGTCCCATAAACATCGTGAACATTGACTCAACTGTAAAGAAACTTGCACTTGATCTGTATACATACAGTAGAGAACTACGTCCCTTTCACCTTTCTTTTACAAAGCATGATGGAAAAAGTGCAGAAAACCATTTGGCAGAAAAAGTCATCAAAATCATTCAATTGTGACGAACTTAAATTGTTCTGTAAATATACATTAGCAATACTGTACATACCAAATTTCCCCTTCCTAAATTGAAGCATAGTATAAGAAATCCGGAAAACCAAATTTAGCACAAAGTACCTTAAATCTTAAAAATCACTCAATTGTTACGAACATTCAGCTTGATCTGTAAACACACAGAAGTAAACCATCATGAAAAAGTTCAGTCTTGTATACCAACATATTTCAAGTTCAAGTCTACACCCTGCATTTCCTATAAATATACTTCCACTATTGCATCCAAACTTTATAATCATAAACAAACTTTGCAGTGGCTAGATATAAACCATCTAATACTTAATACGTGTTCTTGTTCTTCGTCTTCTTTCAACTATAGTCCAGCTGGACATGTAATTACTGGTGATGTTGATATAGTTGAATAGACAGCATTGCCCTGCAGAGGGATACCACCACAGAGAGAAAAATGACACTTACTCTCCTTGTGGTGAGATCAATAGCAGAGATGTTGAAAAAAATGTACACAAATTGTTCGAATCTACTAATGCCTTATTGTAACTATTGCATCCAAACTTTAGAAATAGAATAAGTGATTTGAGGTCCTCATTTTCAACTATATCAACATCACCAGTAATGACATGTCAATAGTTGAAAGAAGACGAAGAACAAGAACACGTAGGTGGATAAGTATTAGATATCCATTGGCTCTGATGTTTTCTTGGGCTTGTCCCAGGTTACACACAGTGTCGGTATATGCTTCTGAGTAACGATCTTTGTGTCTGTTGTCGACACTTACCACAGAAAACAACAAGGCTATGCAATGTTTTTACATATTCCATTTCCACTGAGAAATAAAATGCGTTTTTATTGTTTTTATCAAAATCGTTCTAATATTCGCTATTTTGAAGACTGGTTACAAAGAAAACTTAAGCGTTATCAGAAAAAATGAAATATAGCTAAAGAAAGTTTGAAGTCTCTAGATATATTCAACAGTAATATTTATTTGTTTATGCATGGGCATAAACATTTTATGGCACTTTTTGAACCAGGCTCTTTTGTTGCCTAACTGAATTTTATATCAAATGTAAATAATCTTGATAAAATACTCAACATGTATTTTCATAGAATACAAGTACATGTACTCGTATATGATTTTGAATATCTCTTTTACCATAAATATACACTTATTATAGATCATGACAAGTACTTTATCATTTATCAGTAAATGAATTGGATGATCAAAAATGATGAAATGGAGATGAATGAAAAACCGTACCAAATTCATGCCAGATGAACGTTGGTTGCACGGTAATGAATTTTGAAAATGATTACCGCCAAGTTGCCAGCATTGAATTAGGTACCCGATGATGTATGAATGTGAAGTCAACGATTCAAGTACAAAGAAGACTTTTTTTTTTTTTATATTAAAAGCATTTCACGTGTAGATACTTTTCTCTGTTGCAACACAAAATAAGGATCAAACAAAATCTGAAAATTTGATATAAAGGAAAATCAACAAGAGGCCCAGGGGCCTTATAGGTCACCTGAGTATCATGTAACAACCTTCCAATGTTTGAATTAGGTTTGTGTTTAAACATAAGAATTTTACTTTTGGATGGAAGAAACATTGAATAGCTATGTGGTCAGCCCCGCCTTTGCACCATAACCCCTGACCCAGGGGCCATAAATTTCAGTTTTGAAAGAAGCATCCTTGATCATCATTATCATACTATTAGTTTGTCTACTTAATACCCAGCAGCAGAGGAGAAGATTTTCAAAGAAATAAAATGCATTTTCACTATATGATCAATAGGTCCCCACCCTAATACCAGAACCCCTGACCCAGGGGCCATGAATTTCACAATTTTGAAAGAGGCATCCTTGCTCATCATAACCATGCTATTGGTTTGTCTACTTAATACCCAAGGACAGAGAAGAAGATTTTCAAAGAAATAATGCATTTTCACTATATGACTTATAGAGCCCCACCCTAGCACCAGAACCCCTGATCCAGGGGCCATTAATTTCACAATTTTTAACAAGAGGTACTGTGAGCAATGCTCACTAAGAATACCCCCCGCTTACCCCAATCTCCCAAAGGGTGTTGGTAATAGGTATAAACTACCTCTTTTCTGAGTGTCGCTACTTCAATGTCCAGTGCGCATGACCTTAGACCTTTTGACCCCAAAATCGATAGGGAACATCTTCATCCCATGGGTAGTCCATATGTATGATATGGTGACTGTAGGTGGAAAGGATAACGCTTTAGAGCCCGGAAACCATATTGCTACTTCAATGTCCAGTGCGCGTGACCTTTGACCTTTTGACCCCAAAATTGATAGGGATCATCTTCATCCCATGGGTAGTCCATATATATGATATGGTGACTGTAGGTGGAAAGGATAACGCTTTAGAGCCCGGAAACCATATTGCTACTTCAATGTCCAGTGCGCTTGACCTTTGACCTTTTGACCCCAAAATCGATAGGGAACATCTTCATCCCATGGGTAGTCCATATATATGATATGGTGACTGTAGGTGGAAAGGATAATGCTTTAGAGCCCGGAAACCATTGCGTCTACAGACGGACGGACGGACGGACAGACGGACAACCCGATTCCAGTATAACCCCCCCCACAACTTGTTGCGGGGGGTATAAAGAGGCATCCTTGCTCATCATTACCATGCTATTAGTTTGTCTACTTAATACCCAGAGACAAAGAAGAAGATTTTCAAAGAATTTCTACACTTTCACTATATGACCAATAGAGCCCCACCCTAACACAAGAACCCCTGCCCCAGGGGCCATGAATTTTACAATTTTGGTAGAGGGCTCAACGCTCATTATAATTATGCCCACAGTTTGGCTTCTTGATGTCCAGGAGTAAAGAAGAATTTTTTTTAAAATTACACTCATTTTGATGGTTTTTGCCCCACCCCTCAGGCCCCAGGGGGGCAGGGACCACGAATTTCACAATTTTTGTTCCCCTCCACCCACAGATGCTATATGCCAAAATTGGTTGAAATTGGTTCAGGGGTTTCAGAGAAGAAGCTGAAAATGTTCAAATGTTAACGCACTATGCACGTCGCACGACGCACGACGACGGACAAAAACAGATAGCAATAGGTCACCTGAATGAATTCAGGTGACCTAAAAACACATTTTATATAATGATCATCAATTCATCATATACACATTTGACAGTTGAAAAAAGTACATATAATTGTTTTATAAATATCTTAGTGATATATAGCTTACACAACACAAGAACAACCTCCACTGAGAATCTGCCCATGCGTATTCAAAAGTACCAAAGTGGCATGACTTTCGTCTGCCTGGTTTCTGGTATACAGTTAACCTTCACATAATAGTGTACTGTACAGGTGTCTGGTACCTCAGCTATTGTTACATCACTAATGTGGTTATCTAAGTGTAGCTTATAACCATTATCCTTCGTGTATGAAATTAATCTAGAGGCTTCCCATCCACATTCATTTACATGATACACCGTAACATCACATGATTCAATTGATGGTAGAGTTGTCAAGTCAGGTATATATTGTATTGGCAATATATCCTTTCCATTAACCTTAACACATGCTGTCCTCATTCTACTTTGAAACTCATCTAGGAATTCAACAAACAAACATTTTTCTTCTTCTAAAGCTGTATAATCATAAGAGAACGCATTGATGAAGTGGTAAAATATATTATAGGGAAATGTTTCACTCATCAATATGGCGGTTTTCAATGATACACCAACGCTAATGAGTTTTTTCTCTTTACATAGACCAGGTCCATGTCATCTCAAAACACAAATATTATGGGTTACTAAAAACCTAAATACACTATATATCCATTATACTATTATCTGAAGATATATTTTACTCACATTTCATCGTAGTTCTATCTATATGTGTGAATACACCGACACATATGAAACAATAATGGGTAGAAACTTCAAAAAGAACGTAAGGTGTTTGAATACATTACCTGATTTGTCATTCAGGATCCTTCTGCAAGTTTACATAGTCTTAATAAATGGTCTTTTCTATAAAAGTGACATATGACTCCTCGATCCTATAAAAACCGCTTTGGTTTTGGTATTTTAAAACTTTCGAAATTCATGTTGAAAACCGGATGTTGATGTGCCTGCATCGAGTGCAAAGTAAATGTTAGAATCATGCCGGAATACGGTAACTCGAAAATGGACTATTGTAAGCAACCGATTGCAGTCGGTACCGGAAAGTGTATTAACAGCGTTCATGAGAATTATTTTCTCAAGTAATTACAAGTTCCTTTTCTTTCTAAGAAACCTTGTCTTATTCACTGAACATGTATGAGGCTTTAGTTTTTTCATGAATAGTATCATTATTTGTAATTTTAAACATTTTGAAATGTTTCCAAGGAAACGCACAGGAAGTATAGCACGGCATCTTTTATTGTCCCCCACCGCAACGCGGAATGGGATATAGAAATACCGGTGTCCGTCCGTCCGTCCCACTTCACTTTGTGGACACAACTCCTCAGAAACCACTCAACGGATTTTGTTCATATTTTGTAGGATTGTTAGTCACCACATTTAGTTGATTATATTATGCCGCCATTTTGATTCGACAATTTTTACAGGAGTTATGGGACTTTGTTGAATTTGTACGTGCTACACTATAGGGACACTTTGTGGACGCAACTCCTCCGAAACCGCTCACTGGATTTCATTCAAATTTGGTAGGATTGTTAGCCACCATATGTAGTTGATCTAATTGCGCCGTCATTTTGATTTGATAAATTTTACAGGAGCTATGGAACTTTGTTGAATTTGTACATGCTACACTATCGAAACACTTTGTAGACGCAACTTCTCCGAAACCGCTCAACGGATTTTGTTCAAATTTTGTAGGATTGTTAGTCACCATATGTAGTCGATCATATTGCGCCGTCATTTTGATTTAATACATTTTACAGGAGCTATGGAACTTTGTTGAATTTGTACATGCTACACTATAGAAACACTTTGTGGACGCAACTTCTCCGAAACCGCTCAACGGATTTAGTTCAAATTTTGTAGGATTGTTAGTCACCATATGTAGTTGATCATATTGCGCCGTCATTTTGATTCGACAAATTTTAGTACAGGAGTTATAGAACTTTTGTGCTTCAACTTTTTTTTGCGGCGGTGGGGGACATGGCTACGTGTAGCAATCTTGTTTAAAATGGAAACAGAAGATAGCTTTAGATACTTTATAAAAAGCATTACTACTATCATTTAGATGAAAAAACTTGTGTGGTTTTCAAAAAATATACATGTATGAAATATCATTCAATCATGTAAATACACTAATGCAATATGCAAGTTTAAAGTAAATTATTAAATACACATTATTGGGAAAAAATATATTCAGATGACATTTATAAATGCACGTATAGAAATTCAAGTGTGATTAATATACATGCATTTGCCCATTTAATGAATGCGAAAGAAAGTAATAAAAATCATCAGGGGATATTGTGTGTGCATTTGATAGATTTTTACTCAAGTGTCATGCTTAAAAATGGAATATGCTTTATAAGATTTCTCTTGCTCGGATATATGTTATTTGGTGATGCCGATTTGCTAGACTGTTTGCCTAGCTCCCAATTTTTTCTAAACATTAATTTTATTATTCGCTCAGACCGCATTTAGTGGTGAGGTACAAAACATATTTTACAATAATTGTCGTTTGATAACAACATAGGTACATGTATATAAAAGACAGCGAAAGTTTTTCTCCTTGGATTATTATCCTACAGAAGTGGTCTAGCAATAGCATACCGGGAGAGTTTTTCTGCTTAGGAATGCCACCTAGACAAACTACGACTCAGAGATACCCGGCCGAGAGGAGGTCGGAGGTCGGGAAGAAACGTAGCCGTAGGACGCCCAGAACATCGACATCTCAACTCCGGGAACTAATTCCTAATCCCACAGTTACACCTCAGACGGATCGACTAGCCCCTGCAGAGAGACAGCCACAGCCCCTGATGAGGTCCCGCGGTTCACATTTGACGATGCACCGAATAATCCGGGTGCGTCTTGTAATTTTTTGTTGTCTCAAACGGCCCATTTACGGTTTCAGATTGCCTTCACATGCGATGATATCAGCTCCCATGTCCCTCACAAACTTAAAGCAAAAGACATGGTGTTTGGAATCCGCAATTATATTAACATTTTAGATTATTTCCAGCATTTCTGGTTATTCTCATTTATTATCAGTTTCATTTTATTTGTTATATAAAGTATTTTGATTACTCCGTTTTTGTCTTAGTATGATGTCATTAAGTTTCTAATCCATGTCTGTTTTTGTCCGATTGTTTACATTTTAACATTATTAGAATAGGAAGAAGTTTTAGCAGCAGGCAGATGGACCAACAACACATGGCCAAATCTGTATCACACTCCTTATCAACCCTCGACCAATATCAACCCTTTGGCCTACGGCCCACGGGCTGATATTGGAGTCTCTGGTTGATATGGAGTGTGATAGGGATTTGGCCATGTATTATTCTCTATGTATCCAATGTGGCGATTTTTAGATTTGTATGATTTAGATATATCGTTCTATATTGTGATGATTAATAGTTAAAGTGTATTAGGTCCATGTCTTCCAAACGCAGAGGTGATTTATAATTTAGAATAGTCCAAGGACCTGATCGCCCCTTTTGGATAGACATGGTCCAGTGCTATATAAGAGTCTGCAGTCGAAAAATCAGTCAGTCTGATGTGAACAGCTCAAGAAGCGAGAAGAATCAATAGGTAGGCTAAAAATAGAAATAGGATAGGGAGAAAAGGAATAAGCATTAGTGAAAAGAGCTAAAGGAATTGCAGCGGGGTACTGGGTGCAATTATCCTGAATAAGGGTGAGGCACCCTGTACTTTCACTAAGCAATAGGAACTTGGCTCAGGAACACAGTGCAAGTAGCTCAGCCAGCGAACTACCCTCTGTATATGATTAGAAACCCGAGATAAGTAACTCGGTACCAATCAACGAACAGATAGAGAAATAGAAAAAAATTATGTTAATGATAAATCAATAGCTCAAGTAGAGTAAGAGGAAAATTATAGATATATGACCCCATCTCTTTTAAAGAACCCAGTAACACGTTACAATATCATTCAATTATCTACTCATTTACATATTTCAAAATCATTGAATGTGTTTCAATGTTTATTAAATGTGTGAATTGTAATCTGTGTGTGAATTCAAGGAATTAAGCAGCCTTTGCCACATTGTTTAGTGCCGAAACCCGGAAATCCTTTATCTAGGAACTTATAGAGTCTACACAAGGAACCTAAACTGAGAAAATGTCGCTCCCATACTTAAAGGAAAATTGTACCAGGTACCAAAATTTAATTGAAAAAGAGGTCAGCAAAAGTGAAGCTCTCATTTCCATGGATGCCATGGAAAAGGATAATTATATCCGTCCCACTGCGTCAGGTGGAATCATCGACAAGGCGACTGAAAGACTTCAGTGGTAAATTGGAAGAAAATATAGAGAAGTGGTCCATGTCTGTAGAAAGCAAAGATATATACAAGGTGAAGTAGATAAATTTGCAGGTGATAGTGAGAGGTTATTCATATTATTAGCTGAGGCAACTGAACGCATAGATCAACTTAATAGTATGATGCTGGAGGGAGTTTACAGGAGATAATAAGTATTATGAAAGCAAAACAGCACACAACCGATTCACGAATAGACTAGATTGTGTTTTTAAAAAGAAAAAAATGCAAGATCAACAATTCTAAGAGTTACAGCTTCATCAGTCCCAATTTCATACAGCATCCCAAGGCTCTTTAGCTGCAAGACTTCCAAAACTATAACTACCCTCCTATGATGGAGGCAAGATCAAATTTAAAGATTATGTGATGCCTTTGATGCTACATTCAACAAGAATAGTAAGCCCTCTAGGATTGAGAAATTCAACTACTGTATCTTCGAAGCAAATTCACAGGAGAAGCCAAGGCAACAATTTCTGGACTTTCGCTCTCGCATGAAAACTATGATGTAGCCATTGATATCATTCAGGAGAGATTTGGAGATGCACAGTCATTGATCAATAAACATTATATGGAAGTGATCAACATACAGCCTGTGACAAATGATACATTGAGTTTGAGGAAACTATATGATGACCTTGAGAAACACACGAGAAGCTCAGAAGCATTGCGTCAAGATGTATTCCAAGATGTGTCTGTGTCAATGATAACTTCGAAGTTACCCAAGGAAACGCTGATGCAGCTTGAAATACAGAAAGGAAGTAATTTGTATCAAATGGACTGCTAAGAAACTAAGAGACTTGTTTAAAGCTTATGTCACAGCAAAATAATCTACAGAATTTCAAGCTTCAGATGCTCATAATCATGTGGAAAATCATGCAAAAGCAGAGGCTTTAATGATACCTACTATAGAGTCAAAGGAAAGAAGAAATGCACAAAATGCAATGTCTCCTGGGTGCAGTTTTTGTAATGTATATCACTGGACTGATAAGTGCCGAAAATACAGAAGCATAGAAGACAGAAAACAGAGAATTAAAGGGAAATGCTATATATGCTTAAGACCTGGATACAGAAATAAAGACTGCAGAGTTATGAAACCATGTTTTCATTGCAGAGAGAGAGAGAGACACACACACACACACAGAGAGAGAGAGAGAGAGAGAGAGAGAGAGAGAGAGAGAGAAAGAGAGAGAGAATCACCATAGGAGCCTGTGTCCATAGAAATTTCCACATCAGAGAGATAAATCCACAAGGCTGGAAAAATCAGCACAGAAAGAAACATCTTGTTTAGCAGAATCATCACACAAAGAGAAACATTCCAAAGCAGAATCGTCACAGGAAAGTAGTATGTTTACATCAGGGGATATTGTGTTGATGCAGACAATGAAGAGTCTAATTCTGAGACGAATAAGAAGGAAGCTGTCCGGATTTTAATGGACTCTGGATCCCAGAGAACATACATTACAGAGGATCTAGCAAAAACATTAAACCATGGAATGGGTCCAACTGAAGAAATTTCCTTGATTACATTCGGTGCTGACAAACCAAAGCGAGTAAAAACTCCACAAGTCATGTTGAAGATGAAACGTAAAGAAGGATTTATGATAAGCAATGCCAATGTTGTGCTGAACATCACAGGATTGATTGATTGATTAAATATTGTTTAACGTCCCTCTTGAGAATCTTTCACTCATATAGAGACGTCACCATTTCGAGTGAAGGTCTGCAAAATTTAGGCCTATGCTCGGCGCTTACAGCCTTTGAGCAGGGAGGGATCTTTATCGTGTCACACCCACTGAGACACGGGACCTCGGTTTTTGCGGTCTCATCCAAAGGACCGCCCCATTTAGTCGCCTCTTACGACAAGCAAGGGGTACTGAGGATCTATTCTAACCCGAATCCCCATGGGAACTAAACTGTGAAGACCCATACCACAAATTGCCAGGGCAAAATTCTTTAGGTTGTATAGACATTTCCAGATGTCTGATACTATTCCAACGGCCTTTGAAGATTCTAGAGTAGGCATCCTCATTGGAAATTACTATTATCTTGATATCACCTTATCTGAGAAAATAGAGGTACAGAAAGGACTGTATTCATTAGGATCCAAACTTGGATGGATCATAATAGGAATAACTCACAGCCGTAATGAAGAGATAGAAGAACATCAGATGATGATAGCAAATAGATTACTGTCGATTACAGAGTGCTGTCTTTGTTCTTCAGAGAGATGTTTGCCATTGTAACCTCCACTTGAAGACATGGAATTTAGAGATTATAGGAATTAAAGACTCCCTCTATACATCAAATGATAAAGAAGCATTGAGAAAATTTAATAGTACCTTAGAGATGGAAAGCAATAGGTAACATGTCACTTGGCCATGGAAGAATTCAAGTCCAGAACTTCCTGAAAACAGGGAACTTGCCTATGGAAAGTTCAAGTCACTTGTACACAAGATGCAAAGTTAGCCAGACTTCTTACAAAAATATTATGAAATTATCCAGGATCGGTGTAAGAAGAGAATTATAGAGAAGATTCCGCACAGTAGTGAAGAAACAGTTATAAATCATTATACCCCACATCATGCAGTTATCGACCCAACGAAGCCAACCACAAAAGTTAGGATCGTATATAATGAATCAGCAAAGTCGAAACAGAGTAACCTCAGTCTTAATGAATGTCTACAGAGAGGACCTTTTATGCTACAGGATTTATGTGGACTACTTTTGCGCTTCAGAATGAATAAGATTGGAATTGTAGCTGAAGTAGAGAAAGTTTTCCTGCAAGTTGAATTGCAAGTCAAAGACCGAAATGTAACCAGATTCTTTTGGTTGAAGAATGTAAACACCTAGAGCATAGCAAACAACATTAAAATATACCGATTTTGCAGAATGCCGTTTAGTGTAATACCCAGTTCATTTCTTTTGGCAGCAACTATTGACCATCACCTCTCTATGTATAACAGTGAAACAGCTGAAAATATTAGAAACAATATTTACGTCGACAATGTAATCACTGAGGTAGATACTGTTACAGATGCAGAAATTCTATACAAGGATAGTAAAGAGATATTTGGTGCTATGTCAATGAACCTCAGAGATTGGGCTTCAAACAACCGGGAATTTTACAACTCCATTCCATAACCAGATCAATCTGTGAGAGAGAAGATGAAGATCCTAGGATTGACATGGATTCTCACTGAAGATACACTTGCAAGACCATGTTTGAAATGTGAAACAGATGTCATGTCAGTTACAAAAACAGAAGTACTGCAGCGAGTGGCATTTATATATGACCCACTTGGATTTTTCACTCCAGTGACTTTAAAGACAAAGTTATTTCTCCAGATGTTGTGGAGGAAGAATCTAGATTGGGATGAACAGCTTACAGAAGAAGATGTTCAGCAATGGCAACTAATATCTATAGACCTGCAAGATATTCCACAGTGCCACATTCCAAGATACATTGAACTGCCAGGAGAAGTTACCTGCAGATTACTGTGCTTTTGTGATGCCTCTACAAAAGCGTATGCCACTTCTGTTTACCTTCAGATATTCAACAGGAATACAAGAACATGCAATCTTATATTTTCCAAGATTCGTCTGGCACCTGGCAAGAAGATATGTCTTCCAAGACTGGAGTTATTAGCAGTTCTCATAGGAGTTCGTAGTATATTGTTTGTAGGAGACAATTGACTTTAACTATTTCAGAAAAGATACTGTGGACTGATTCACACTGCGTATTACATTGGGTTAAGACAAAGAAGCCATTGACAGTGTTCGTAGAAAACAGGCTGAGAGAAATCCATAATAACAGTGACATAGAATTTCAGTATGTGTCAACCAAGGACAACCCTGCAGATGTCGCAAGTCGTGGAACGACTGTGTTCTCCCTTAGAAAGAACAAAAATTGGTGGAATGGTCCCTCATGGTTAACAAAAAAAAAACCCCAGAAGTGAATGGCCTACATGGAAATTACTTGAGAACCACGAAAGTAAAGATTCTATAGAGTCGGAGTAAAGAGTTCCAAAAGTACTGTTTGAAGCTAAATTGCTGGTAGAGGAGGGTCCTAGCAGAACGTCCGCGTTCCCAGCGGATCCGAGGGTCGACCACCATTGTCGCCTCACCGCAACAAACCTAGTGTAGCAGGACCCCTACTGGGCAGTCTGCACTATAAATCTACACCATCGTCATCCTAGCAGAACGACAGATAGCTCTGACAACCCATTCTGTTTGGATGTTAGGAAAATGTCTTCCTTTTCACGTCTTGTGCGAGTTTCCGCCTGTGTACTAGGATTTATCAAGAAACTTAAAGGGAACAAAATACTCCCAGGATCATTGTCATCTGAAGAGTTGAATGAATCCAAATTTCTGTACAAAGCCAGCACTTTAAGGAAGAGAAAACTGCGCTGGCAGAAAAGACAAGACAGAATTTAGTGAATCAGCTTGAAATAGATGGAGAATGCCTTATTAGATATGTTGGTTGACTTGGCGTTGTTCATATGACAGAGGGAGCAAGGCAACCAATACTACTACCAAAGAGAAACCATGTGACTGACTTATTGATAGATAGTCTTCACAGAAGATACTTTCATGTTGGAGTATCTCAGACCTTATCCATGATCCGACAGACATACTGGATATATCCCACAAGGCCGCTCAGAAGTAAAGTGGAAATGTATTATGTGCAAGAGGCATTAAAGAGGACCATACGAAATACCGCTGATGCCGCCATTCACGAAGATCGGCTCCATTCACCTTTACTGGAGTAGATTACTTTGGTCCAATATGTGCAAAACAGAGAATGGGAACAAGAAAGTTTGGTTTTGCCTGTATGAAAAGCGAAGATAACGAACAGTAATCTATCAGAGTAATTCTTTGGATGACTGATCACTAGATAGGAATATTTGCGTTTTCCATTTTTATTGAAGAAGCAACTATGATACGTAAAGTAATAGGTTTTGATGTTGCTGATTTGAGAAAAGTTTTGCGATTTCAAGTTTACTAAAAGTTCTTTAGAATTTTTGACCATCCACATTTGATTTACACCACTTCTGGCATATGTAGTCGCACAGTACGTTTGAAGTTTCTCCTTCACAGCTGTTAATATTTTCATGAGGAGCAAAGATAGGTGCTTGGTAGACATGCTTAGCAGTTAAAGCCATACATATGGACTCATGCATGACATGTAAGCAGAGGAATTTCTTTTGGGACTTAAAAGATCCATTGCACGATGGGGAAAACCCAAGCAAATGATATCTGACAATGGATCTCAATTCAAGCTTGCAAATGATGTGCTAGAAAAAGTGTGGAAGTCAACTGCGCGTGATCCAAACGTACAGGCCTACGTTTCTAATGAAGATATTCGATGGCAATCTATAATAGAACTTGCACCTTGGATGGGCGGATTTTATGAACGCTTAATAGGAGTCGTTAAGCAGGGTCTCCGAAAGACCATTGGAAAGCTGTGCCTAACCAGTGAACAGCTACAAACTATACTGGCTGAGTCGGAATATGTTGTGAATTCCAGACCTTTGGTGTATGTTGGAGATGACATCAACTCGAACATTTTCTGACATTGAACCCAAAGACTGGAATTCCAGATGATAAAAAATTAGATGGAAGAAAGGAAGGAAACACTTAGATGCTTTTTTGAAAGGTTGAGTAGATGACTATCTTCTAAGTCTTAGAGAAAGGACCACATACAAAGTTAAAGAAGGACGAATTCAACATAGGATGGAACCAAGAATTTTTGATATTGTGCTTATTAAAGATGATCTTCCTCGAGGGAACTGGAAAATCGGACGCTTTTGTGAACTAATTATGAGTCAGGATGGAGAAATTCGATCGGGAAAAGTGTTGCTCGCCAGCAAAAGGACCTTGGACAGACCATTGAATGTTCGGAAGACAGCGATTCAAAGAAAGGCGTGGAACAAGTGAATCCAAATAGCTTAAATCAGGAACATTCCAGAGAGAGGAGACCATGTGCGATTGATTAAAATGGAATCACTTCTGAAAACCGTCCTAAGTAAAAAGCTGCCGAGAAAGCAAAGGAAAAAATCAAAGTCTGGTTGGATGTGAAATTATTCTTCGGTCATGGGAGTGTTGTGAATCCGCAATTATATTGACATCTTAAATTTTTTCCAGCATTTCTAGCTATTCGGATTTATTATCAGTTTCATTTAAAGGCATTTTATATTATATCAAGTATTTTGATTATTGCGTTTGTGCCTTAGTATGATATATGTCATTAGTTTTTAGTCCATGCCCGTTTTTCTCCGATTGTTTACATTTTAACATTATTATACCCCCCGAACGAAGTTCTGGGGGGTATATAGGAATCACTCTGTCTGTCTGTCCGTCTGTCCGTCTGTCTGTCTGTGCAGATTCGTGTCCGGGCCATAACTTCTTTGTTCTTTGACTTAGGCATACCACATTTGACACAGAGGTAGATCACCATGAGACGATGTGTCAAGTACCTTCATGACCTCTATATGACCTTGATCCTTGACCTCAAGGTCAAAATTAAAGGTTTTTTACAATGGATTCGTGTCCGGGCCATAACTTCTTTGTTCTTTGACATAGGCATACCATATTTGACACATGAGTGTATCACCATGAGACGATGTGTCATGTACCTTCATGACCTCTTTATGACCTTGACCTTTGATCTCAAGGTCAAAATTATAGGTTTATGCCATGGATTTGTGTTCGGACTATATCTTCCATTTTTTTCTACAAATGCATACCATATTTTTACACTCAGGAAAGAGGTAATTTATACCTATTAACAACACCCTTTGGGAGATTGGGGTAAGCGGGGGGTATTCTTAGTGAGCATTGCTCACAGTACATCTTGTTAAGATAGGAAGTAGTTTTAGCAGAAGACAGCTGGACTTGAACGAGTAGATCAGTCGTGTTGATAATCATAAAGAATAAGTAGAGAAGTGAAATAGCATGGAGTTTATAGTTAAAGAGGTTTGCACCTGACATTTGGAGTAACGTCAATTTTTTGGGAAGTGTAATTTTGATTTCTACACATTGAAGGAGAATTACGAAATTAAAAAGAAAAACTGGGGTTGCAACGCTTGTTATTGAGCTATAGTGTTCTAAACATGACCTTTTTGCACTTAAAATTTATTTAATTAAACTTGATTTTTCTGTTAGTGTCAACACAACATAAGCAACAAAAATCAGTCATTACATACCTAACCATGTCCTCTAACACTACAGATGAATTTGTCAAGGTCGGGTCTTCCAGTTTAATATGCAACTAAAAAAGTGGGGGTTGGAGATCAAATTTTTGAATTATTGGCGAGAATACTGAATTTTTATACAAAATTTCGAGTAAATTGATTAAAACGTTTTTAAGAATCGGTGTTCTGTTTGAAAAAATATATCAACCAAGTTAATAAATTACAACATTTGAACTAGTTCCAAGTCTCAAGTATCTGTATCATAAATTATAAAACTGAAATACACGTATAGGGGTATAAAAATAGACGATAAATTGGATGAAACAGAAACTGTAATACCATGCAGAATTAGAACGTTTTGATTAGTGAATCCTTCCGACACAAAATATAATCCCTGTCAAACCCTTTCAAAATGTGAATTGACACAAAAGATTTCAACTGGATAGGGTTCAGCAATAGATGTGTAATATATTTACACCAATGGGATCAGTATTGAACCAGTGAGTACTTAGTTGTAGCATCCTGCGCAGTTGTGCTTAAAAAGTTCAGGAGCTAACTTCCTTAAGTAAAATAGCACATGCATTTCTAAGTTGGATAGTAAATCACTAATGGAAACAGGTTTGTGTTGTGATCTTGTCTTCTGTTATCGATAGACCTCTAGCATTTATCCGTAGTCCATTGATAGTTAAAGATTATCATTCTGTATCCAATGTGGCGATTTTAAATTTGTGAGATTTAGATATATATTAGTCTATATCATTTAATTATCTACTCGTTTACATATTTCATAATCATTGAATGTGTTTTATAATGCATCTGTAAATGTGAATCACAGCATGTGTTTCAATGTTTATTAAATGTGTGAATTGTGATCCGTGTGTGAATTCAAGGAATTAGCAGCCTTCGCCACATTGTTTTGCTGGAAAGCAATGTATGGGAGGGGGATTTATTGATACTACTTAAATCGGCTACAAAATTAGAGTAATTTGAGTCCCACGGGGAATTACAACTTGCTAATGGTAAACTATGTTTACTTTTACTGAAGCGTCAGCGAGTAATGCTAAACAGAGTACGCTAGAGTATTATAAAGTACGACGGTAAAATTTCATAATTTAATGCAATTTTATTGTTTAGTTGTATGTATACCATAGAAATAAACATGCTTGTAAATAATATTGAAATATTTGTCAAAAATATTTGTTTTTAAGCGATATTTTGACTAGAAAACAAAATTCAATTTATTGAAACTTTATGGCATCTCGATCCCGATTATTATACCCCACGCAACGAAGTTCAAAATGTGTTTGACCAGTCCATCAGTCTGTCAGTCCCTTTTTCATCAGCGCAACGTCTCTGAGACCGCTCAACAGAATTTCGTGAAACTGTTTAGTTAATAAGGACACACAGTATAAATGTGCATATTCCCAGGAAAGTCTGATTCAATAATTTTTCTGGGAGTTATGCCCCTTTTGAACTTAGAATTTCGAGCCCGTCTGTTCTGTTCTTGTCAGCGCAACGTCTCTGAGACCGCTCAAAAGGATTTCGTGAAACTTTGTAGTTAATAAGGACACACTGTGTAAATTTGCATATTCCTAGGAAATTCTGATTTAATAATGGTTCTAGGAGTTATTTCCCTTTTGAACTTAGAATTTCGAGCCCGTCTGTCCTGTTCTTGTCAACTCCTCTGAGACCACTCAACAGAATTTCGTGAAACTTTGTAGTTAATAAGGACACACAAAGTAGATGTGCATATTCCCATGATTTTTCTGGGAGTTATTTCCCTTTCGAACTTAGAATTTCAAGACCGTCTGTCCTGTTCTTGCAGTAATGTATAGCATTACCATTCATTATGTGAGGCTTTGTCAAGCAATGTTGAGCTTGGGAAATGTAAACTTCCACACTTTTTCTTTTTACATAAAGAAAATAATTTATTTTTTATCATTATGATTTTCGTCTGATTGCTCATCAATAATGCATAGCGTTTACTTACCATTCATTATGTGAGGCATTGTCAAACAATGTTGGAGCGTGGGATATGTGAGCTCGCTCACTTTTTCTTTCATTAGTACATAGTATTTTGTTTGGAGAAAGAATTCAGCGATGTGACATATTACATCAGTAATTTTTTTTTTGGGGGGGGGATATGTCTTTTAACCCCCTTTTTAATTCATCGCTTTATTTCATGTTTTTGTTTCTTTGTCCACTGGCCAATTATTGATTCAAATCAATTAATTAATTGCTGGCCTTTAAAAATAACCCTCATCCAGTGTTGATTTAAAACGATAGCGGTAATCATCAATTACATCTAGTCAACTTCATAGACGTAATTATTTCATTTTTATTTAAATCCAAATACCAATGATTTATTTTCAAGGAATTCACTAATCAGTTGACAAGTTTTATGCTTATTATGTTTAATACATTTGATAAATGAAATTCTACCAGCGTACTCTGTTTAGTAGGACCGAGCGTCAGCTAACCCCCCTCTAAGTATAGAAGAGTGGACATCGACTTTCATAATTTACATGAGCATCGTGCTTCAACATAGCCAAAAGGCTCAAGAAATGCTCAAGTATATTGTTCTGAACATATTTTATTGATCAAATCAAAAGGATTGGGAACAAGTTCTAACTACGTACAAGTCCCTCTCCTAAAATATTATATGTCATGCAAGATGATGATTAAAAGGTAAACTGTACAATGATTAAACGAATCTACAAGTTTCTTTTATAAATTTATGAACAGCTGAAAAATATTTATATTAGTTATTAGTTATATTAGCAGAGGCAAATTAACATCACCGCATAATAACAATTTTGTATGAATATTCCCGAAGTCAAGCTCAAGTATATGCGAGATATTAGGCTTGCAGCTAGTAGCTCACCCAATTGGCATAAGTATAACCAACGATTCCGACTCCGTAAGGCCTCCAACCCTGCTATGTCTTGTGGAGAGATTCACGGTGAATTCTGGTTGATGTATATAAACAACCAATCAATTTTCACAACAACAGCCAGTTCAGGCTGAGTTCAAACTCAATACATCAGCCAATTCAACTCTTTTAATATCAATAGGATCCAAAGTCACACAAAACAATCACAATTTTGTATTGCCTACAACTCGGGTAACTCTGTAATTTCTTCCCTAGATGCCGCTACAACCACTCATGCAGTCAGTGCAGAGGAAACGTCCTAGGGTCAATTGCAGGAATTAAACCCCTCAATTTTTGGGATCACACTCATTATACTTTCTGACCCTCAAAAAGCACCTTCAAGGCTCACAACATGTTTTACTTTTTCAGTATTTGGGTCAAGGGGGGGGGGGCGTGTTTAAGTAAAAACCTCTCAAGTCTTCATTCCAACCTTTCAGTAGCATGCACTAAAATCAACAAAGAGTGTTGCTTAATCGGGTGGCTGGACCCCTTTTCCCAACCCCCTTTTAGATCAACTGTTGCATTACATTGTTTTTTGTCATTATCAAGCTTACGTATAGGACATTTATTTGCACTTGAGTACAATTGCTCATCAACATAAAATCCAGGGTTTCCATTCAATATCACAAAAGCTCTAGAAATTTTAAGCAGTCGGTAGGTGTCTACAAGATATGATATCCGACTTCCTATATATATCATACCAATTATTTAAAATTGTCCATGCCTTAATAACAGTATGTTGCTCGCGTTTCGAATCGTGCCTTTTTCGGTAGCATTTTCATTTGCCTTTTCTGGTTTGCTGAGAGTCAGTAGTTTGTTATTGCTGACAGTCAGTAGTTTGTTATTGCTGAGTCAGTAGTTTGTTATTGCTGAGTCAGTAGTTTGTTATTGCTGAGAGTCAGTAGTTTGTTATTGCAGAGAGTCAGTAGTTTGTTATTGCTGAGAGTCAGTAGTTTGTTATTGCTGAGAGTCAGTAGTTTGTTATTGCTGAGAGTCAGTAGTTTGTTATTGCTGAGAGTCAGTAGTTTGTTATTGCTTAGAGTCAGTAGTTTGTTATTGCTGAGTCAGTAGTTTGTTATTGCTGAGAGTCAGTAGTTTGTTATTGCTGAGAGTCAGTAGTTTGTTATTGCTGAGAGTCAGTAGTTTGTTATTGCTGAGTCAGTAGTTTGTTATTGCTGAGTCAGTAGTTTGTTATTGCTGAGAGTCAGTAATTTGTTATTACTGAGGGTCAGTAGTTTGTTATTACTGAGAGTCAGTAGTTTGTTATTGCTGAGAGTCAGTAGTTTGTTATTGCTGAGAGTCAGTAGTTTGTTATTACTGAGAGTCAGTAGTTTGTTATTGCTGAGAGTCAGTAGTTTGTTATTGCTGAGTCAGTAGTTTGTTATTGCTGAGAGTCAGTAGTTTGTTATTGCTGAGAGTCAGTAGTTTGTTATTGCTGAGAGTCAGTAGTTTGTTATTGCTGAGAGTCAGTAGTTTGTTATTGCTGAGTCAGTAGTTTGTTATTGCTGAGTCAGTAGTTTGTTATTGCTGAGAGTCAGTAGTTTGTTATTCCTGAGAGTCAGTAGTTTGTTATTGCTGAGAGTCAGTAGTTTGTTATTGCTGAGTCAGTAGTTTGTTATTGCTGAGTCAGTAGTTTGTTATTGCTGAGAGTCAGTAGTTTGTTATTACTGAGAGTCAGTAGTTTGTTATTACTGAGAGTCAGTAGTTTGTTATTGCTGAGAGTCAGTAGTTTGTTATTACTGAGAGTCAGTAGTTTGTTATTGCTGAGAGTCAGTAGTTTGTTATTGCTGAGTCAGTAGTTTGTTATTACTGAGAGTCAGTAGTTTGTTATTGCTGAGAGTAAGTAGTTTGTTATTGCTGAGAGTCAGTAGTTTGTTATTGCTGAGTCAGTAGTTTGTTATTGCTGAGTCAGTAGTTTGTTATTGCTGAGAGTCAGTAGTTTGTTATTGCTGAGTCAGTAGTTTGTTATTACTGAGTCAGTAGTTTGTTATTGCTGAGTCAGTAGTTTGTTATTGCTGAGAGTCAGTAGTTTGTTATTGCTGAGTCAGTAGTTTGTTATTGCTGAGTCAGTAGTTTGTTATTGCTGAGTCAGTAGTTTGTTATTGCTGAGAGTCAGTAGTTTGTTATTGCTGAGAGTCAGTAGTTTGTTATTGCTGAGTCAGTAGTTTGTTATTACTGAGAGTCAGTAGTTTGTTATTGCTGAGAGTAAGTAGTTTGTTATTGCTGAGAGTCAGTAGTTTGTTATTGCTGAGTCAGTAGTTTGTTATTACTGAGTCAGTAGTTTGTTATTGCTGAGTCAGTAGTTTGTTATTGCTGAGAGTCAGTAGTTTGTTATTGCTGAGTCAGTAGTTTGTTATTGCTGAGTCAGTAGTTTGTTATTGCTGAGTCAGTAGTTTGTTATTGCTGAGAGTCAGTAGTTTGTTATTGCTGAGAGTCAGTAGTTTGTTATTGCTGAGTCTCAGTAGTTTGTTATTGCTGAGAATCAGTAGTTTGTTATTGCTGAGTCAGTAATTTGTTATTGCTGAGAGTCAGTAATTTGTTATTGCTGAGAGTCAGTAGTTTGTTATTGCTTAGAGTCAGTAGTTTGTTATTGCTGAGAGTCAGTAGTTTGTTATTGCTGAGTCAGTAGTTTGTTATTGCTGAGAGTCAGTAGTTTGTTATTGCTGAGTCAGTAGTTTGTTATTGCTGAGAGTCAGTAGTTTGTTATTGCTGAGTCAGTAGTTTGTTATTGCTGAGTCAGTAGTTTGTTATTGCTGAGAGTCAGTAGTTTGTTATTGCTGATTCAGTAGTTTGTTATTGCTGAGTCAGTAGTTTGTTATTGCTGAGTCAGTAGTTTGTTATTGCTGAGTCAGTAGTTTGTTATTGCTGAGTCAGTAGTTTGTTATTGCTGAGAGTCAGTAGTTTGTTATTGCTGAGAGTCAGTAGTTTGTTATTGCTGAGTCAGTAGTTTGTTATTGCTGAGTCAGTAGTTTGTTATTGCTGAGAGTCAGTAGTTTGTTATTGCTGAGAGTCAGTAGTTTGTTATTGCTGAAAGTCAGTAGTTTGTTATTGCTGAGAGTCAGTAGTTTGTTATTACTGAGAGTCAGTAGTTTGTTATTACTGAGAGTCAGTAGTTTGTTATTGCTGAGTCAGTAGTTTGTTATTGCTGAGTCAGTAGTTTGTTATTGTTGAGAGTCAGTAGTTTGTTATTGCTGAGTCAGTAGTTTGTTATTGCTGAGAGTCAGTAGTTTGTTATTGCTGAGAGTCAGTAGTTTGTTATTGCTGAGTCAGTAGTTTGTTATTGCTGAGAGTCAGTAGTTTGTTATTGCTGAGTCAGTAGTTTGTTATTGCTGAGAGTCAGTAGTTTGTTATTGCTGAGAGTCAGTAGTTTGTTATTGCTGAGAGTCAGTAGTTTGTTATTGCTGAGAGTCAGTAGTTTGTTATTGCTGAGTCAGTAGTTTGTTATTGCTGAGTCAGTAGTTTGTTATTGCTGAGAGTCAGTAGTTTGTTATTGCTGAGAGTCAGTAGTTTGTTATTGCTGAGAGTCAGTAGTTTGTTATTGCTGAGTCAGTAGTTTGTTATTGCTGAGTCAGTAGTTTGTTATTGCTGAGAGTCAGTAGTTTGTTATTACTGAGAGTCAGTAGTTTGTTATTACTGAGAGTCAGTAGTTTGTTATTGCTGAGAGTCAGTAGTTTGTTATTGCTGAGTCAGTAGTTTGTTATTGCTGAGTCAGTAGTTTGTTATTGCTGAGAGTCAGTAGTTTGTTATTGCTGAGAGTCAGTAGTTTGTTATTGCTGAGTCAGTAGTTTGTTATTACTGAGTCAGTAGTTTGTTATTGCTGAGTCAGTAGTTTGTTATTGCTGAGAGTCAGTAGTTTGTTATTGCTGAGTCAGTAGTTTGTTATTGCTGAGTCAGTAGTTTGTTATTGCTGAGTCAGTAGTTTGTTATTGCTGAGAGTCAGTAGTTTGTTATTGCTGAGAGTCAGTAGTTTGTTATTGCTGAGAGTCAGTAGTTTGTTATTGCTGAGAGTCAGTAGTTTGTTATTGCTGAGAGTCAGTAGTTTGTTATTGCTGAGTCAGTAGTTTGTTATTGCTGAGAGTCAGTAGTTTGTTATTGCTGAGAGTCAGTAGTCTGTTATTGCTGAGAGTCAGTAGTTTGTTATTGCTGAGAGTCAGTAGTTTGTTATTGCTGAGAGTCAGTAGTTTGTTATTGCTGAGAGTCAGTAGTTTGTTATTGCTGAGTCAGTAGTTTGTTATTGCTGAGAGTCAGTAGTTTGTTATTGCTGAGAGTCAGTAGTTTGTTATTGCTGAGAGTCAGTAGTTTGTTATTGCTGATTCAGTAGTTTGTTATTGCTGAGTCAGTAGTTTGTTATTGCTGAGTCAGTAGTTTGTTATTGCTGAGTCAGTAGTTTGTTATTGCTGAGTCAGTAGTTTGTTATTGCTGAGTCAGTAGTTTGTTATTGCTGAGAGTCAGTAGTTTGTTATTGCTGAGAGTCAGTAGTTTGTTATTGCTGAGAGTCAGTAGTTTGTTATTGCTGAGAGTCAGTAGTTTGTTATTACTGAGAGTCAGTAGTTTGTTATTACTGAGAGTCAGTAGTTTGTTATTGCTGAGTCAGTAGTTTGTTATTGCTGAGTCAGTAGTTTGTTATTGCTGAGTCAGTAGTTTGTTATTGCTGAGAGTCAGTAGTTTGTTATTGCTGAGTCAGTAGTTTGTTATTGCTGAGAGTCAGTAGTTTGTTATTGCTGAGAGTCAGTAGTTTGTTATTGCTGAGTCAGTAGTTTGTTATTGCTGAGTCAGTAGTTTGTTATTGCTGAGAGTCAGTAGTTTGTTATTGCTGAGAGTCAGTAGTTTGTTATTGCTGAGAGTCAGTAGTTTGTTATTGCTGATAATCAGTAGTTTCTTATTGCTGAGTCAGTAGTTTGTTATTGCTGAGAGTCAGTAGTTTGTTATTACTGAGTCAGTAGTTTGTTATTGCTGAGAGTCAGTAGTTTGTTATTGCTGAGAGTCAGTAGTTTGTTATTGCTGAGAGTCAGTAGTTTGTTATTGCTGAGAGTCAGTAGTTTGTTATTGCTGAGTCAGTAGTTTGTTATTGCTGAGAGTCAGTAGTTTGTTATTGCTGAGAGTCAGTAGTTTGTTATTACTGAGAGTCAGTAGTTTGTTATTGCTGAGAGTCAGTAGTTTGTTATTGCTGAGTCAGTAGTTTGTTATTGCTGAGAGTCAGTAGATTGTTATTGCTGAGTCAGTAGTTTGTTATTGCTGAGAGTCAGTAGTTTGTTATTACTGAGAGTCAGTAGTTTGTTATTGCTGAGAGTCAGTAGTTTGTTATTGCTGAGAGTCAGTAGTTTGTTATTGCTGAGTCAGTAGTTTGTTATTGCTGAGTCAGTAGTTTGTTATTGCTGAGTCAGTAGTTTGTTATTGCTGAGTCAGTAGTTTGTTATTGCTGAGAGTCAGTAGATTGTTATTGCTGAGAGTCAGTAGTTTGTTATTGCTGAGTCAGTAGTTTGTTATTGCTGAGAGTCAGTAGTTTGTTATTACTGAGAGTCAGTAGTTTGTTATTACTGAGAGTCAGTAGTTTGTTATTGCTGAGTCAGTAGTTTGTTATTACTGAGAGTCAGTAGTTTGTTATTGCTGAGTCAGTAGTTTGTTATTGCTGAGAGTCAGTAGTTCGTTATTGCTGAGTCAGTAGTTTGTTATTGCTGAGAGTCAGTAGTTTGTTATTGCTGAGAGTCAGTAGTTTGTTATTACTGAGAGTCAGTAGTTTGTTATTACTGAGAGTCAGTAGTTTGTTATTGCTGAGTCAGTAGTTTGTTATTGCTGAGAGTCAGTAGTTTGTTATTGCTGAGTCAGTAGTTTGTTATTGCTGAGAGTCAGTAGTTTGTTATTGCTGAGTCAGTAGTTTGTTATTGCTGAGAGTCAGTAGTTTGTTATTGCTGAGTCAGTAGTTTGTTATTGCTGAGTCAGTAGTTTGTTATTGCTGAGAGTAAGTAGTTTGTTATTGCTGAGAGTCAGTAGTTTGTTATTGCTGAGTCAGTAGTTTGTTATTGCTGAGAGTCAGTAGTTTGTTATTACTGAGAGTCAGTAGTTTGTTATTGCTGAGAGTCAGTAGTTTGTTATTGCTGAGTCAGTAGTTTGTTATTGCTGAGTCAGTAGTTTGTTATTGCTGAGAGTAAGTAGTTTGTTATTGCTGAGAGTCAGTAGTTTGTTATTGCTGAGTCAGTAGTTTGTTATTGCTGAGAGTCAGTAGTTTGTTATTACTGAGAGTCAGTAGTTTGTTATTGCTGAGAGTCAGTAGTTTGTTATTGCTGAGTCAGTAGTTTGTTATTGCTGAGAGTCAGTAGTTTGTTATTGCTGAGTCAGTAGTTTGTTATTACTGAAAGTCAGTAGTTTGTTATTGCTGAGTCAGTAGTTTGTTATTGCTGAGAGTCAGTAGTTTGTTATCGCAGAGAGTCAGTAGTTTGTTATTGCTGAATCAGTAGTTTGTTATTGCTGAGAGTCAGTAGTTTGTTATTGCTGAGTCAGTAGTTTGTTATTGCTGTGAGTCAGTAGTTTGTTATTGCTGAGAGTCAGTAGTTTGTTATTGCTGAGTCAGTAGTTTGTTATTGCTGAGAGTCAGTAGTTTGTTATTGCTGAGAGTCAGTAGTTTGTTATTGCTGAAAGTCAGTAGTTTGTTATTGCTGAGAGTCAGTAGTTTGTTATTGCTGAGAATCAGTAGTTTGTTATTGCTGAGTCAGTAGTTTGTTATTGCTGAGAGTCAGTAATTTGTTATTGCTGAGAGTCAGTAGTTTGTTATTGCTGAGAGTCAGTAGTCTGTTATTGCTTAGAGTCAGTAGTTTGTTATTGCTGAGTCAGTAGTTTGTTATTGCTGAGAGTCAGTAGTTTGTTATTGCTGAGTCAGTAGTTTGTTATTGCTGAGAGTCAGTAGTTTGTTATTGCTGAGTCAGTAGTTTGTTATTGCTGAGTCAGTAGTTTGTTATTGCTGAGAGTCAGTAGTTTGTTATTGCTGAGAGTCAGTAGTTTGTTATTGCTGAGTCAGTAGTTTGTTATTGCTGAGAGTCAGTAGTTTGTTATTGCTGAGAGTCAGTAGTTTGTTATTGCTGAGAATCAGTAGTTTGTTATTGCTGAGTCAGTAGTTTGTTATTGCTGAGAGTCAGTAGTTTGTTATTGCTGAGTCAGTAGTTTGTTATTGCTGAGAGTCAGTAGTTTGTTATTACTGAGAGTCAGTAGTTTGTTATTGCTTAGAGTCAGTAGTTTGTTATTGCTGAGAGTCAGTAGTTTGTTATTGATGAGAGTCAGTAGTTTGTTATTGCTGAGAGTCAGTAGTTTGTTATTGCTGAGAGTCAGTAGTTTGTTATTGCTGAGTCAGTAGTTTGTTATTGCTGAGAGTCAGTAGTTTGTTATTGCTGAGAGTCAGTAGTTTGTTATTACTGAGAGTCAGTAGTTTGTTATTGCTGAGTCAGTAGTTTGTTATTGCTGAGAGTCAGTAGTTTGTTGTTGCTGAGAGTCAATAGTTTGTTATTACTGAGAGTCAGTAGTTTGTTATTGCTGAGTCAGTAGTTTTTTATTGCTGAGTCAGTAGTTTGTTATTACTGAGAGTCAGTAGTTTGTTATTGCTGAGAGTCAGTAGTTTGTTATTGCTGAGAGTCAGTAGTTTGTTATTGCTGAGTCAGTAGTTTGTTATTACTGAGAGTCAGTAGTTTGTTATTGCTGAGTCAGTAGTTTGTTATTACTGAGAGTCAGTAGTTTGTTATTACTGAGAGTCAGTAGTTTGTTATTGCTGAGTCGGTAGTTTGTTATTGCTGAGTCAGTAGTTTGTTATTGCTGAGAGTCAGTAGTTTGTTATTACTGAGAGTCAGTAGTTTGTTATTGCTGAGAGTAAGTAGTTTGATATTACTGAGAGTCAGTAGTTTGTTATTGCTGAGTCAGTAGTTTGTTATTACTGAGAGTCAGTAGCTTGTTATTGCTGAGAGTCAGTAGTTTGTTATTGCTGAGAGTCAGTAGTTTGTTATTGCTGAGTCAGTAGTTTGTTATTGCTGAGAGTAAGTAGTTTGTTATTGCTGAGAGTCAGTAGTTTGTTATTACTGAGAGTCAGTAGTTTGTTATTGCTGAGAGTCAGTAGTTTGTTATTGCTGAGAGTCAGTAGTTTGTTATTGCTGAGTCAGTAGTTTGTTATTGCTGAGTCAGTAGTTTGTTATTGCTGAGTCAGTAGTTTGTTATTGCTGAGTCAGTAGTTTGTTATTGCTGAGAGTCAGTAGATTGTTATTGCTGAGAGTCAGTAGTTTGTTATTGCTGAGTCAGTAGTTTGTTATTGCTGAGAGTCAGTAGTTTGTTATTACTGAGAGTCAGTAGTTTGTTATTACTGAGAGTCAGTAGTTTGTTATTGCTGAGTCAGTAGTTTGTTATTACTGAGAGTCAGTAGTTTGTTATTGCTGAGTCAGTAGTTTGTTATTGCTGAGAGTCAGTAGTTTGTTATTGCTGAGTCAGTAGTTTGTTATTGCTGAGAGTCAGTAGTTTGTTATTGCTGAGAGTCAGTAGTTTGTTATTACTGAGAGTCAGTAGTTTGTTATTACTGAGAGTCAGTAGTTTGTTATTGCTGAGTCAGTAGTTTGTTATTGCTGAGAGTCAGTAGTTTGTTATTGCTGAGTCAGTAGTTTGTTATTGCTGAGAGTCAGTAGTTTGTTATTGCTGAGTCAGTAGTTTGTTATTGCTGAGAGTAAGTAGTTTGTTATTGCTGAGAGTCAGTAGTTTGTTATTGCTGAGTCAGTAGTTTGTTATTGCTGAGAGTCAGTAGTTTGTTATTACTGAGAGTCAGTAGTTTGTTATTGCTGAGAGTCAGTAGTTTGTTATTGCTGAGTCAGTAGTTTGTTATTGCTGAATCAGTAGTTTGTTATTGCTGAGAGTAAGTAGTTTGTTATTGCTGAGAGTCAGTAGTTTGTTATTGCTGAGTCAGTAGTTTGTTATTGCTGAGAGTCAGTAGTTTGTTATTACTGAGAGTCAGTAGTTTGTTATTGCTGAGAGTCAGTAGTTTGTTATTGCTGAGTCAGTAGTTTGTTATTGCTGAGAGTCAGTAGTTTGTTATTGCTGAGTCAGTAGTTTGTTATTACTGAAAGTCAGTAGTTTGTTATTGCTGAGTCAGTAGTTTGTTATTGCTGAGAGTCAGTAGTTTGTTATCGCAGAGAGTCAGTAGTTTGTTATTGCTGAATCAGTAGTTTGTTATTGCTGAGAGTCAGTAGTTTGTTATTGCTGAGTCAGTAGTTTGTTATTGCTGTGAGTCAGTAGTTTGTTATTGCTGAGAGTCAGTAGTTTGTTATTGCTGAGTCAGTAGTTTGTTATTGCTGAGAGTCAGTAGTTTGTTATTGCTGAGAGTCAGTAGTTTGTTATTGCTGAAAGTCAGTAGTTTGTTATTGCTGAGTCAGTAGTTTGTTATTACTGAGAGTCAGTAGTTTGTTATTGCTGAGTCAGTAGTTTGTTATTGCTGAGAGTCAGTAGTTTGTTATTGCTGAGTCAGTAGTTTGTTATTGCTGAGAGTCAGTAGTTTGTTATTGCTGAGTCAGTAGTTTGTTATTGCTGAGAGTCAGTAGTTTGTTATTGCTGAGTCAGTAGTTTGTTATTGCTGAGTCAGTAGTTTGTTATTGCTGAGAGTAAGTAGTTTGTTATTGCTGAGAGTCAGTAGTTTGTTATTGCTGAGTCAGTAGTTTGTTATTGCTGAGAGTCAGTAGTTTGTTATTACTGAGAGTCAGTAGTTTGTTATTGCTGAGAGTCAGTAGTTTGTTATTGCTGAGTCAGTAGTTTGTTATTGCTGAGTCAGTAGTTTGTTATTGCTGAGAGTAAGTAGTTTGTTATTGCTGAGAGTCAGTAGTTTGTTATTGCTGAGTCAGTAGTTTGTTATTGCTGAGAGTCAGTAGTTTGTTATTACTGAGAGTCAGTAGTTTGTTATTGCTGAGAGTCAGTAGTTTGTTATTGCTGAGTCAGTAGTTTGTTATTGCTGAGAGTCAGTAGTTTGTTATTGCTGAGTCAGTAGTTTGTTATTACTGAAAGTCAGTAGTTTGTTATTGCTGAGTCAGTAGTTTGTTATTGCTGAGAGTCAGTAGTTTGTTATCGCAGAGAGTCAGTAGTTTGTTATTGCTGAATCAGTAGTTTGTTATTGCTGAGAGTCAGTAGTTTGTTATTGCTGAGTCAGTAGTTTGTTATTGCTGTGAGTCAGTAGTTTGTTATTGCTGAGAGTCAGTAGTTTGTTATTGCTGAGTCAGTAGTTTGTTATTGCTGAGAGTCAGTAGTTTGTTATTGCTGAGAGTCAGTAGTTTGTTATTGCTGAAAGTCAGTAGTTTGTTATTGCTGAGAGTCAGTAGTTTGTTATTGCTGAGAATCAGTAGTTTGTTATTGCTGAGTCAGTAGTTTGTTATTGCTGAGAGTCAGTAATTTGTTATTGCTGAGAGTCAGTAGTTTGTTATTGCTGAGAGTCAGTAGTCTGTTATTGCTTAGAGTCAGTAGTTTGTTATTGCTGAGTCAGTAGTTTGTTATTGCTGAGAGTCAGTAGTTTGTTATTGCTGAGTCAGTAGTTTGTTATTGCTGAGAGTCAGTAGTTTGTTATTGCTGAGTCAGTAGTTTGTTATTGCTGAGTCAGTAGTTTGTTATTGCTGAGAGTCAGTAGTTTGTTATTGCTGAGAGTCAGTAGTTTGTTATTGCTGAGTCAGTAGTTTGTTATTGCTGAGAGTCAGTAGTTTGTTATTGCTGAGAGTCAGTAGTTTGTTATTGCTGAGAATCAGTAGTTTGTTATTGCTGAGTCAGTAGTTTGTTATTGCTGAGAGTCAGTAGTTTGTTATTGCTGAGTCAGTAGTTTGTTATTGCTGAGAGTCAGTAGTTTGTTATTACTGAGAGTCAGTAGTTTGTTATTGCTTAGAGTCAGTAGTTTGTTATTGCTGAGAGTCAGTAGTTTGTTATTGCTGAGAGTCAGTAGTTTGTTATTGCTGAGAGTCAGTAGTTTGTTATTGCTGAGAGTCAGTAGTTTGTTATTGCTGAGTCAGTAGTTTGTTATTGCTGAGAGTCAGTAGTTTGTTATTGCTGAGAGTCAGTAGTTTGTTATTACTGAGAGTCAGTAGTTTGTTATTGCTGAGTCAGTAGTTTGTTATTGCTGAGAGTCAGTAGTTTGTTATTGCTGAGAGTCAATAGTTTGTTATTACTGAGAGTCAGTAGTTTGTTATTGCTGAGTCAGTAGTTTTTTATTGCTGAGTCAGTAGTTTGTTATTACTGAGAGTCAGTAGTTTGTTATTGCTGAGAGTCAGTAGTTTGTTATTGCTGAGAGTCAGTAGTTTGTTATTGCTGAGTCAGTAGTTTGTTATTACTGAGAGTCAGTAGTTTGTTATTGCTGAGTCAGTAGTTTGTTATTACTGAGAGTCAGTAGTTTGTTATTACTGAGAGTCAGTAGTTTGTTATTGCTGAGTCGGTAGTTTGTTATTGCTGAGTCAGTAGTTTGTTATTGCTGAGAGTCAGTAGTTTGTTATTACTGAGAGTCAGTAGTTTGTTATTGCTGAGAGTAAGTAGTTTGATATTACTGAGAGTCAGTAGTTTGTTATTGCTGAGTCAGTAGTTTGTTATTACTGAGAGTCAGTAGCTTGTTATTGCTGAGAGTCAGTAGTTTGTTATTGCTGAGAGTCAGTAGTTTGTTATTGCTGAGTCAGTAGTTTGTTATTGCTGAGAGTAAGTAGTTTGTTATTGCTGAGAGTCAGTAGTTTGTTATTACTGAGAGTCAGTAGTTTGTTATTGCTGAGAGTCAGTAGTTTGTTATTGCTGAGAGTCAGTAGTTTGTTATTGCTGAGTCAGTAGTTTGTTATTGCTGAGTCAGTAGTTTGTTATTGCTGAGTCAGTAGTTTGTTATTGCTGAGTCAGTAGTTTGTTATTGCTGAGAGTCAGTAGATTGTTATTGCTGAGAGTCAGTAGTTTGTTATTGCTGAGTCAGTAGTTTGTTATTGCTGAGAGTCAGTAGTTTGTTATTACTGAGAGTCAGTAGTTTGTTATTACTGAGAGTCAGTAGTTTGTTATTGCTGAGTCAGTAGTTTGTTATTACTGAGAGTCAGTAGTTTGTTATTGCTGAGTCAGTAGTTTGTTATTGCTGAGAGTCAGTAGTTTGTTATTGCTGAGTCAGTAGTTTGTTATTGCTGAGAGTCAGTAGTTTGTTATTGCTGAGAGTCAGTAGTTTGTTATTACTGAGAGTCAGTAGTTTGTTATTACTGAGAGTCAGTAGTTTGTTATTGCTGAGTCAGTAGTTTGTTATTGCTGAGAGTCAGTAGTTTGTTATTGCTGAGTCAGTAGTTTGTTATTGCTGAGAGTCAGTAGTTTGTTATTGCTGAGTCAGTAGTTTGTTATTGCTGAGAGTAAGTAGTTTGTTATTGCTGAGAGTCAGTAGTTTGTTATTGCTGAGTCAGTAGTTTGTTATTGCTGAGAGTCAGTAGTTTGTTATTACTGAGAGTCAGTAGTTTGTTATTGCTGAGAGTCAGTAGTTTGTTATTGCTGAGTCAGTAGTTTGTTATTGCTGAATCAGTAGTTTGTTATTGCTGAGAGTAAGTAGTTTGTTATTGCTGAGAGTCAGTAGTTTGTTATTGCTGAGTCAGTAGTTTGTTATTGCTGAGAGTCAGTAGTTTGTTATTACTGAGAGTCAGTAGTTTGTTATTGCTGAGAGTCAGTAGTTTGTTATTGCTGAGTCAGTAGTTTGTTATTGCTGAGAGTCAGTAGTTTGTTATTGCTGAGTCAGTAGTTTGTTATTACTGAAAGTCAGTAGTTTGTTATTGCTGAGTCAGTAGTTTGTTATTGCTGAGAGTCAGTAGTTTGTTATCGCAGAGAGTCAGTAGTTTGTTATTGCTGAATCAGTAGTTTGTTATTGCTGAGAGTCAGTAGTTTGTTATTGCTGAGTCAGTAGTTTGTTATTGCTGTGAGTCAGTAGTTTGTTATTGCTGAGAGTCAGTAGTTTGTTATTGCTGAGTCAGTAGTTTGTTATTGCTGAGAGTCAGTAGTTTGTTATTGCTGAGAGTCAGTAGTTTGTTATTGCTGAAAGTCAGTAGTTTGTTATTGCTGAGAGTCAGTAGTTTGTTATTGCTGAGAATCAGTAGTTTGTTATTGCTGAGTCAGTAGTTTGTTATTGCTGAGAGTCAGTAATTTGTTATTGCTGAGAGTCAGTAGTTTGTTATTGCTGAGAGTCAGTAGTCTGTTATTGCTTAGAGTCAGTAGTTTGTTATTGCTGAGTCAGTAGTTTGTTATTGCTGAGAGTCAGTAGTTTGTTATTGCTGAGTCAGTAGTTTGTTATTGCTGAGAGTCAGTAGTTTGTTATTGCTGAGTCAGTAGTTTGTTATTGCTGAGTCAGTAGTTTGTTATTGCTGAGAGTCAGTAGTTTGTTATTGCTGAGAGTCAGTAGTTTGTTATTGCTGAGTCAGTAGTTTGTTATTGCTGAGAGTCAGTAGTTTGTTATTGCTGAGAGTCAGTAGTTTGTTATTGCTGAGAGTCAGTAGTTTGTTATTGCTGACAATCAGTAGTTTGTTATTGCTGAGTCAGTAGTTTGTTATTGCTGAGAGTCAGTAGTTTGTTATTGCTGAGTCAGTAGTTTGTTATTGCTGAGAGTCAGTAGTTTGTTATTACTGAGAGTCAGTAGTTTGTTATTGCTTAGAGTCAGTAGTTTGTTATTGCTGAGAGTCAGTAGTTTGTTATTGCTGAGAGTCAGTAGTTTGTTATTGCTGAGAGTCAGTAGTTTGTTATTGCTGAGAGTCAGTAGTTTGTTATTGCTGAGTCAGTAGTTTGTTATTGCTGAGAGTCAGTAGTTTGTTATTGCTGAGAGTCAGTAGTTTGTTATTACTGAGAGTCAGTAGTTTGTTATTGCTGAGTCAGTAGTTTGTTATTGCTGAGAGTCAGTAGTTTGTTATTGCTGAGAGTCAATAGTTTGTTATTACTGAGAGTCAGTAGTTTGTTATTACTGAGAGTCAGTAGTTTGTTATTGCTGAGTCGGTAGTTTGTTATTGCTGAGTCAGTAGTTTGTTATTGCTGAGAGTCAGTAGTTTGTTATTACTAAGAGTCAGTAGTTTGTTATTGCTGAGAGTCAGTAGTTTGTTATTGCTGAGTCAGTAGTTTGTTATTACTGAGAGTCAGTAGTTTGTTATTGCTGAGTCAGTAGTTTGTTATTACTGAGAGTCAGTAGTTTGTTATTACTGAGAGTCAGTAGTTTGTTATTGCTGAGTCGGTAGTTTGTTATTGCTGAGTCAGTAGTTTGTTATTGCTGAGAGTCAGTAGTTTGTTATTACTGAGAGTCAGTAGTTTGTTATTGCTGAGAGTAAGTAGTTTGTTATTACTGAGAGTCAGTAGTTTGTTATTGCTGAGTCAGTAGTTTGTTATTACTGAGAGTCAGTAGCTTGTTATTGCTGAGAGTCAGTAGTTTGTTATTACTGAGAGTCAGTAGTTTGTTATTGCTGAGAGTCAGTAGTTTGTTATTGCTGAGAGTCAGTAGTTTGTTATTGCTGAGAGTCAGTAGTTTGTTATTGCTGAGAGTCAGTAGTTTGTTATTGTTGAGTCAGTAGTTTGTTATTGCTGAGAGTCAGTAGTTTGTTATTGCTGAGTCAGTAGTTTGTTATTGCTGAGAGTCAGTAGTTTGTTATTGCTGAGAGTCAGTAGTTTGTTATTGCTGAGTCAGTAGTTTGTTATTGCTGAGAGTAAGTAGTTTGTTATTGCTGAGAGTCAGTAGTTTGTTATTGCTGAGTCAGTAGTTTGTTATTGCTTAGAGTCAGTAGTTTGTTATTGCTGAGAGTCAGTAGTTTGTTATTGCTGAGAGTCAGTAGTTTGTTATTGCTGAGAGTCAGTAGTTTGTTATTGCTGAGAATCAGTAGTTTGTTATTGCTGAGTCAGTAGTTTGTTATTGCTGAGAGTCAGTAATTTGTTATTGCTGAGAGTCAGTAGTTTGTTATTGCTTAGAGTCAGTAGTCTGTTATTGCTTAGAGTCAGTAGTTTGTTATTGCTGAGTCAGTAGTTTGTTATTGCTGAGAGTCAGTAGTTTGTTATTGCTGAGTCAGTAGTTTGTTATTGCTGAGAGTCAGTAGTTTGTTATTGCTGAGTCAGTAGTTTGTTATTGCTGAGTCAGTAGTTTGTTATTGCTGAGAGTCAGTAGTTTGTTATTGCTGAGAGTCAGTAGTTTGTTATTGCTGAGTCAGTAGTTTGTTATTGCTGAGAGTCAGTAGTTTGTTATTGCTGAGAGTCAGTAGTTTGTTATTGCTGAGAGTCAGTAGTTTGTTATTGCTGAGAATCAGTAGTTTGTTATTGCTGAGTCAGTAGTTTGTTATTGCTGAGAGTCAGTAGTTTGTTATTGCTGAGTCAGTAGTTTGTTATTGCTGAGAGTCAGTAGTTTGTTATTACTGAGAGTCAGAAGTTTGTTATTGCTGAGAGTCAGTAGTTTGTTATTGCTGAGAGTCAGTAGTTTGTTATTGCTGAGAGTCAGTAGTTTGTTATTGCTGAGAGTCAGTAGTTTGTTATTGCTGAGAGTCAGTAGTTTGTTATTGCTGAGTCAGTAGTTTGTTATTGCTGAGAGTCAGTAGTTTGTTATTGCTGAGAGTCAGTAGTTTGTTATTACTGAGAGTCAGTAGTTTGTTATTGCTGAGTCAGTAGTTTGTTATTGCTTAGAGTCAGTAGTTTGTTATTGCTGAGAGTCAGTAGTTTGTTATTACTGAGAGTCAGTAGTTTGTTATTGCTGAGTCAGTAGTTTTTTATTGCTGAGTCAGTAGTTTGTTATTACTGAGAGTCAGTAGTTTGTTATTGCTGAGAGTCAGTAGTTTGTTATTGCTGAGAGTCAGTAGTTTGTTATTGCTGAGTCAGTAGTTTGTTATTACTGAGAGTCAGTAGTTTGTTATTGCTGAGTCAGTAGTTTGTTATTACTGAGAGTCAGTAGTTTGTTATTACTGAGAGTCAGTAGTTTGTTATTGCTGAGTCAGTAGTTTGTTATTGCTGAGTCAGTAGTTTGTTATTGCTGAGAGTCAGTAGTTTGTTATTACTGAGAGTCAGTAGTTTGTTATTGCTGAGAGTCAGTAGTTTGTTATTACTGAGAGTCAGTAGTTTGTTATTGCTGAGTCAGTAGTTTGTTATTACTGAGAGTCAGTAGCTTGTTATTGCTGAGAGTCAGTAGTTTGTTATTACTGAGAGTCAGTAGTTTGTTATTGCTGAGAGTCAGTAGTTTGTTATTGCTGAGAGTCAGTAGTTTGTTATTGCTGAGAGTCAGTAGTTTGTTATTGCTGAGAGTCAGTAGTTTGTTATTGCTGAGTCAGTAGTTTGTTATTGCTGAGAGTCAGTAGTTTGTTATTGCTGAGTCAGTAGTTTGTTATTGCTGAGAGTCAGTAGTTTGTTATTGCTGAGAGTCAGTAGTTTGTTATTGCTGAGTCAGTAGCTTGTTATTGCTGAGAGTCAGTAGTTTGTTATTGCTGAGAGTCAGTAGTTTGTTATTGCTGAGTCAGTAGTTTGTTATTGCTTAGAGTCAGTAGTTTGTTATTGCTGAGAGTCAGTAGTTTGTTATTGCTGAGAGTCAGTAGTTTGTTATTGCTGAGAGTCAGTAGTTTGTTATTGCTGAGTCAGTAATTTGTTATTGCTGATTTCGGAAGTTTCTCTAAACCAACAAAGTCAATTTTCAGTATCATTACATAGGTCCATGGCCAACCAAACAACAAACCCGTAGTTTGTCAAATGATCAAACTTCCGGACACTGAGTCCAACATTACCAATTAAGGCATATTTGCAGCTTTGTCCTGGCCCTCCAATACTAACACTTTGCTAGTTCATGCAGATGACACTCCTATGCCGTTTCCAGTTCCAGGCGTTCTTCGAAAGCTCTTTCGTTCCTGCACAATCTGGCCATTTCCGGTCGTACAGTTTTCGTAATAGCTTGGCAACTAATTAGCAAATCGGGGATATTCGCATACGCTTATCCAAGAACAGGTAGATGGCGTTCAACGCTCTCTTAGCATACATTCGACCTCAATAGTTTGAAGCAAGTAATGAATTTTCCGCCAGCCCCCTCCCCTCCCCCTCACCAGTCAGACAGACACACGGAACCTAAGCATAGCCCGCACTTTAGTCATACTCATTGCATACTTTCCAGTAATACAAGACATGTATTACAGGTAAACAATTTGGATTGTGGGGTCGGCTATCTTACCAAGAAGATATTGGCATTTTGCCCCTCTTGATGCTAGGCCAAAATAGTAACAAACAAAATAAAGGACCAGAATTAATATTTGCATGAAAAATTCCATGGCCAACCAGCTAGGAGCTTGGTACATAGGACACGACCACGTCATCAAAGCTACCGAGATTGAGTTGTTCCGAACAGTTGGCACTCACCTGTCGGACTTGGGAAATGAATTATTTCTCAATATCCAAGCGGCCTTTGAATATTTTTTCCACAGTCAAGTTGTTTCTTATCCGCCTCACAATTATTAATATTTCATGTATCGTTGCAGCTATTTGTCTTTAGTGTGCATTACAGTAACTCTTATGCAACTCCAAGTTCAAGTACTGTGGTTTGATCAAGTGATTCTTATTCCTTTAACTCATTTAATGCCAGTGAAGTGTTCTGGAGTTTCACTCACAGTATTATTAATTCTTCACGTTTTTGTGCGGGACATTGTCCCAATGTCTGGTCGAACAGGGGAGTCGGTAATGGTATGTGATGACTGTTTCTGCTCCAAAACCCGGGTGTCTCTCCCACCTGTTTCTAAAGCAGGGGGCAATTTACAGGACTAAAAAAGTCTTGAAGTTAAAACAAGTAAACAAATTAATCTGCTATAGTGGGGCCACCACCGGGGTCGGTTGGGGCCACATCCACCGTATTTATGTGAGGGGATACTACAGACTGGTGCATGTTAGGGGCTTATGCATATGTCCAACATGAAAATATACAAACCAGGTAGCACTGCAGAAGACAGGGTGAGAAGGGCGGGTATCGGTTACTTTCTTCGAACGCTGGTGTCAGTTAAGGTCTGGGTACTAAATGTTTTACCCCCCTCCCCCACACAGAGTACCCTTACAAGTTAAGTTAAACTGGCACACTGACCGACTCCCCAGTTACATTGTACCCCACAAAATTCACATGCAGCCAAGCTGTCCATTTCTGTGTCTCGAGAATGTACAATTACTGTATACAATTAATAAATTGGTAAATATATGCTTGTGTCTTTTACGCTCTGCAACGAGTCATGGATATTTACATTATAAGTCAGTATGCAAATTAATGTGGCAATTTGGATGTCCCCGGCGCGATGGTCTAGAAGTTAGAGCGTTCGCCCCGAATGCGGAAGGCCGGGGTTCAAATCCCGGCCGCGACAGACCTAATTCGTTAAAACAGGTAGTGACAGTCCCATCGCCAAACGCTCTGCATCGGGTGTGAATGTCACGGGTCCTCGGAGATGACCTTAACAACAGATGACCCGTGTCACAGTAGGCGTGGCACGCTAAAGAACCCTCACTGCTAAATGGCCCTAAGCGCCGAGCAAAGGCCTAAATTTCAAGCCCTTCACCAATCTTGGTGACGTCTCCATATGAGTGAAAAATTCTCGAGAGAGACGTTAAACAAGATACATGTACAATCAATCAATCTATCAAAGTCGATTCTTTAATTAATTGTTGTTTTATTTCAACAGAGGTACATGTATATGAAAGGTGAAGATAACGAACAGTGATCAATCTCACAAATCCTATAAGCAGTACAAAATAGAGAGTTGGGCAAACACGGACCCCTGGGTATAACAGATATGGGATCAGGTGCCTAGGAGGAGTAAGCATCCCCTGTCGACCAAACAATGGGTGGGACGAAAGAAGATATGTGTATAAGAAATGCACATTTGGACAGATCATTAGGGATGACAAACTATGACACGCATTTTTTCTTTAAAGGGAAAGAAAACCCTAACCACATTGTTGCTTTTATGAATAAAGTATTACTAATATCGTAAATGACAGTCTTTAACAACAATAATCCTCGCTTTACGATTAAATCAATACTATCTATCATATATTTTAAATTACCCGCCGCTAAGAGAGCGGTCATTGAAGTCTAATTTATAACGTCACACCGTCGATTCCCGTTTATTTCATCATCAGCAGTGTAAACATGACAAATCACGAACAGTTAAGTTTGGATCGTACAGATTTTAGCCAGTTCTTTCGCAAGAAGAAATTGAGAAAAGAAAACGTTCAGTTGAGTCGCAGACCAGGCAGACGGTACACGTTTCTTCATACAAATGTCTCGAACCTCAATGTGTCATTACGTAAATGATGGATCCATGTAGTTCACATAGTCTTTTCTTTTCAGATGACTTGGTTGGTTGAGGAATTTTGAGAGAGAAATAACTTTCTTCACATCTCCCCTTCGCATTAGTGCAATTGCTTGACAGGGAGGCATCAGCCTATTTATTCGTAAAATCTACCACATGCACATCTTTAATGCTCTTGGAATTTCATCAAAACCGGAACAGACGGTGTGACGTCAAAATTATTGATTTTTGTGGTCTTGAATACAAAAGAGTTCCACGTCGTGGCGGCCCTCTATCGATGGCGGGAATTTCAATTTTTAACGTTTTCAAATGAGTACTAACGCTTATCTAGGCCGTATAACAGCAAAATAGTATGACAATTCTTTTTATCATATAATCAATCCTATCATTTGTCATGTAAACATTGGGGGGGGGGGGGGTACCTTCCCCTTTAAACATATATCAATTAAGTTTTTGTATTGGAAATTGCCATTAGTACACAAAATATTGTATGCATTTGGTCAGTGACAATATCTTTCTATCCGACGTACTTTTTACTTATTGACATAAAAAATGAAACGAAATTCATCGTACATGTGTGTGTGTGTGTGTGTGTGTGTGTGTGTGTGTGTGTGTGTGTGTGTGTGTGTGTGTGTGTGTGTGTGTGTGTGTGAGTGAGTGGTTGCGTGCGTGTGTGAATTTTGCACTCATTTATTATTCTTTAATTGACTCATCGGAATCCTCGTTTGAGAATAATTAAGTCGTCTATTGTCACTTCGCGCTTTGTGGATCAGCCCATTTGACGAATAGTCACTCACTAGAAAACATATTGACTAACAAGCCAAAAACAATAAACATGTAATTTGGATTGCACATGTATATAAGTTGATAGATTTAGTGCTAGCCTTTGTATACAAATCTTATTTATATGCAAAACATTTTCCTAGGAAGGGACAAATCGTCCCAAAAATTGTTCATGCCATTGGTCATACATGTATATATCAGTCTTGACTCTCGTTGTTAATGTCGTTGGTCATACATGTATATATCAGTCTTGACTCTCGTTGTTAATGTCGTTGGTCATACATGTATATATCAGTCTTGACTCTCGTTGTTAATGTCGTTGGTCATACATGTATATATCAGTCTTGACTCTCGTTGTTAATGTCGTTGGTCATGCATGTATATATCAGTCTTGACTCTCGTTGAGAATAGACGTGTTTTTCTGGTTTTTTAAAGTGACGATTTTCAACAGGTAGACGCCCTGGTTTTTTCTTCTCAAGCCTTGGTAGTTTAGGTTTAGTGCTAGTTTGTTTTCTCTTTTTTTATTACATTTATTATCTGCATGTCTGTGAAAAGGGACAAGGAGTCCCAGTCAATGTAGTCTGATCCTGTGTGTAACAACTTATCTATATCGATCAACCTCTCTAATAAAATGTAGTCTGATCCTGTGTGTAACTTATCTATATCAATCAACCTCTCTAATAAAATGTTGTCTGATCCTGTGTGTAACAACTTATCTATATCAATCAACCTCTCTAATAAAATGTTCCACTTCAAGTTATCATTCCAAATTATTCTCCTTACCCATGTTGATTTTAATCACTTAATGTAACATTTCAAATCTACCACGTGGTCCACCGTTTTTATATTCTTGCGTAATTACTTTCTGTTTTATTTTGTCAAAATTTGACTGCCATAAAAAAATGAAAGAATGTGTTATCGTTAGAACTGGGTAAGGAAATAAATAAATGATTGAGAAGTGATTTGACAAGTGTAATTCTTCCAACTGGTGTTAGGTTTCTTTTATTCCATTGTTGAATTATTGCCTTAATTTTCACTAAGTTTTTGTCATAGTTTATTTTATTTATTTTTGACAAATCCACATCATAGTAAATTCCTAATAATTTGAACTGTGTAGTCCATTGAAATTTCGTTTCCGGACAAAATATATCTTCTAAATATTTTTACTACCTATCCATGTAATTTGAGTTTTTGCTTTGTTTATTTCAAGTCCAGATATTTAAAGGAATTCTTCAATTTCTTTCAGTGTAGCCTTAAGTGACATTTCTGAACCATCAAGAATTGTCAATGTATCATCAGCATATTGTGACATAATATATTCATTATCATTAATCTGAATTTCTTTAATACTTTCATTATTTTTTTATTTTAATAGATATTGGGTCTCCTTATCTACAACCCCTTCCAAGTTTAAAGAAACTAGACAGGATGCCTGCTTTTAATAGATACACTGGAAACCGTAGTATGCTGCAACCCACTGGCAAAGGAATGGTCTAAAATTGAAGTATTTCAGAGTTTCAGAAATGAATTTCCATGATATTGAATTAAAAGCCTTTTCGAAAGCAATCATTACTAAGACACCCGGTAAATTTTTAATTTCTGTATATAGTTCATCAGATCATATATTAAGCGTGTATTTTCTCCTATAAATCTCCCTGGAATAAATCCTGTCTGATCAGAACTAGTTATAGTGTCTAATACATGTCTCAGTCTTCTAGCAATACACCCCGAACCAGTTTTGTAGACTACATTTAATAATGATATTGGTCTCCAGTTATTTAAATAGAATTGACTTTTTCCTTCTTTTCCCACACATGTTATAATTCCCTACTTTTGTGTTGATGATAGTTCCCCTATTTCATTACCATAGTTTATAGATCTAATGACAAAATGTCCTATTTTTTCCAAAACATCTTTAAAAAATTCCACAGTAAATCCATCGCTCCCTGGACTTTTGTTGTTAGCCATATTCTTCAATACTACCAAAGCCTGATTATATGTAATTTTACCTTCAAGATATAGTTTTTCATTATACATAAGTTTTGGTATTTTATAGTCTTTTTAATATATCATTTAAATCAATTTTGGACTCTTCCTGTTGTTGTGGATTGTCTCAACTTCCCTTAAAATTTCCTTTTGTTTTGTTATTTCTATTTGCATATCATTATCAGTTTTAATTATCTTAGATATTATCTTGCTTGTATAATTGTGATTTTTAAGATTTATATTTAGTAATTTGTTGGTTTTTCGCCTTTACTAACCCATTTAGCAGGGATCTCACCATATTATCCATACGTTTTTACTTTCAGAATCTGACATCCACTAGGGAGGTACTTAACTATTGGCAAGGCATACTGCATTTTAATTTGGTTTATGTAGTTGTTTATTTTGGTCCATTACGTGATTTGTTTGAACTTGCATTATTGCGTCATCTGTTTAATCAGGATAATGAATGACAAGTTCGATTAAAATGCTGTGTTATTTCATTAGACACTTCAATGATTATCCATTAAAAAAACCTGAGCTACGGGATGCCAGAGTTTTTGCTCTTATATGGGTTTATCTATTTCAAAATTGCGGAATATGAATATTGGTACATGTATATTTATTTCAATTCATTTCTTTTAGTTGAAAATAATGTTTGTCTTACCTCTCAATTAACATTATATAACAAAAAATGTCTTAAATAATTATTTATTTTTCACCTCACATAACATATAACAATTGATCATTTTTATAATATCATGCAATTGAAGTTGATAGATTTTTTTTCAATTTTGTAAACGTATTTCATCCTTTAAAATAATTGATATAAATGTTCGTTATTTTCCGGAATTAAATTGAATTCAATTTTTCCCCATTTTTATGTATTAAACTAATGATGAATTCAAAAGAATTTTGCTTGAAATTTTTGCTTGAAAATTAATGCTATAATACTTTTTCATCCGTAAAATGATTTTTTGAAAAAAAAATGTGATGATCTTAGACCATCCCAAGTCCATCTTTATGAGACAATCCTAAGACATCATTGATTTACAATTGTCCCAAGATTTGTCGTAAGATATATCTTGGGATCAATCCTAGCATACTTTCGAAAATGCGTCTCCAAATCTTTAATAAATCAAACATGCGGAAAAAAGTTCTTGAGACTGGGATTTTACGAATGTGAAAACGAAGGTGCTTTGCTTCATTTTAAAAACTGTTTACTCTCTACCTTCAGAACTCAATGCTCAATGTTAACTGGATGATCTGGTATGGACTTCATTTGAAACTTTCTCTTTGAAATAGAACTATTTTTCACTAAGCCAATTTTGTTTTAATCTTGCTACCACAATCTTTTATTTCAAACTTAAACACAGATATCTATGTTTTTATATATATATCATATATTTGTATTTATTCAAGGAGATCTAATTATTTCATACATCATTGATTAATAAATAAAGAGTATTTACAAAATAATAATCATTCATTATGCACGCATGTGTTTAAACATAACATCAGCAGTATGCTGATATTGTCTCTAAATTCTAAAGCAGGTACATTTAGAAACATAACATTGCACAGCACAATTCAAGCAACTACCGTGATCAAAATGGATCCACAATGCATTTCTTTTAATAATACTGATATGAAAAAGAATTCACGAAAATTATTCCTGATATGGGGGCGTGTAGATGGATGAGGGAACTTCGGCTGTCACGCATCGCTGATCTGGTGAAGTGGGAAAATCACTTCCTTTGTTTGAATTGTCATCGTCTGAATCACTATATCCCGATTCGGATTCAATGGAATCTTTAAACAGATCAAAACGAGCAAGTTTAGCTTGTTGTTGTTCCAGGGTCTGTTTCCGCCATTTGATTCTTCTGTTTTGGAACCAAACTTTAACTTGGGCCTCAGTCAGATTCAAGGAACATGCTAGATAATACCTGGAATAATCAAACGATATAATGGACGAATTCTAAAACTTTTCAACTAATGTGCACAGTGAACTATAGAATTTTTGTACTTGTTCGATTTCAATTTCATTTAGCTTTCGATATGAACCTGAATAAATGAAAGTTACGTGTCTATGTTGCTGTTTTTCTTGTTGTTATTATTGCTGTTTATACCTTTCTGTTCCCACCATGTATTGCTGTTTCTCAAACTCGGACTCTAATCGTTCCAGCTGCTCAGGGGTAAAAATTGTCCGCACTCGTTTTCCTTTTCCCTGCTTCCAGCCCTGTTTACAATCCGATTTCTTATCTTCTTTTTGATCTAAAAATCAATTATAATCGTAAGAAATATATATGTAGTTATTTCTGAATACTTATTAAATACATAAATATTACCAGTCCCTGAAATAGGATATTTGTTTTATGATTGTGGATATCAAATGTTGGTTTTAGTCCATGGTGCATTTGGATGTATTGCATGACAACTTTAGTTACATGTAAATGGATGGTACTATTTTATTTTCAGCGATATATGCATTGTATATTTGCTACGTGGTACGTATTTCAGATGCAGAAAATCACAATACACCTCAAAGCTATGATTTGGTGCAACGATTTGTAAACATCAGATATAGTTAACAATGTTCGATATCGTGATTCTGTTTATTTTAAAGCTATATAATTCATAAGCGTGAGAAATCGTAGCGTGTTGACATAGAGATACGCCCCTTTCACACCATATTCATTCTTACTACAGTTATATTTTGTTTAATTGCCATTTATCTGCTGGAGAACTCGGTGTTAAATGAAAAATCCAGCTCAATCATTGTGGTGAATTGATTTCTTTTCTGCAAGAGTTGTGTAAAATAGGCGGAGATGCAAACTTCAATTCATGCTTTTTTATCATAATGGAAAATCAAAATTGATGTTAAATTATATGGTTCGGCTGTCATTTTTAAACGCACCTGAATAAGTTATAAACTTGATGAGAATTTTCTCCTTATTATGTGATAATGAAATCAAACGGTATCCGAACATATAGTCAAAGGCTTTAAGCCTACTCTATAATTTTCGTCATCAAATAAAATTATGAAAAATGCAGTATGTCTTTTCACCTTATTTCGCCTTTTATTAAGGTTATTTATTCAATAATTACTCTTTGTGAGCATTTTATAAATTTTGAAAAAACTAAATCCCAATTCTTATGTACTTCTTTATATGGTAACGTACCATTTATCTTGTTTGTTTTTACTGAAAAGCTCTGTTTAATTTGAACGGGTATTAAATGATTTATTTGAGCGTTTTGTGAAAAAGTTAAACATGGCCCTTTCACAGCCTCTTATTGAATTTCTCTTGAAATTAAATGATTATGGATCTTTACTGCAAAGACTAAAGCTAGTAATTAGAATGGCGTAATATAAGTAACACCTGTGAAGGTGTTTGTGGTTGTCGTTAAAAAAGCCAAATGATCATTTTGTGAAAACTTCAATGAAAGAGATGACTTTTCACGACCTGCTTAAATAATGTTATGTATTTTAAAGCAACACGACACAGTAATTGTAAGGGGCGGTGCAGACATAGGGCTTTTATGAACTAATAATTATAGCATAGCGGATTTTTACCACAATATGACAAATTCATTTTAAAGAGAAACAACCTTTTTATAAATGAACTTTAAAATGTTTATTTACTTTGAACTAGACTGACCATCTCACAAATATTTCACATGAGAACATTTTTGTACATTTTTGTGTACATTTTTATTTAATCAAAAAATTTCAATTTAGATATCAAATAATGGGGCATCTAATTGACTCAGATGGAAATGTGGTATTTAATCGTTTTTATATTAACTGTTGGTTGGCATTCGTCGGCACTGTTTGATTTCCTTCGTGGATTTATACGGAGCACTAGAGAAATATGTTCTAAAGCATCAATATTAGAAAATTAACAATATTTTTAACATTTAGCATGTACACAATTCATACGAGCGTTTTAGATTTATTGGAATCAAATTAACGAGAAAATAAATTATTTACAACAGAACTTCCATATATCCCATAAATCTCGCCGACCACCGTGAGTTCCATGTTTTCTTTTTCGAAAGCCATTACCCCATGTGTAAACTTAATTTTGTGGAGAAAATGGGAAGTTGCAGCGAAACCAGAGAATCCGGTAGCGAAATGCCACACCTCTTAAATTATAAACACCTCTACCGACAGTCAATATAAACTTAATTTAATCTTAAGAGTTGATTACTTAATATCATTCAAACAAAATAATTGAAAAGACGTATTTTCTTCACCGTAGTTTTGACGGCTACAGATTTGACACTTGGTTGCCTGACAGTTGCCGTAAATAGTATCCCCTCTCCTTTATTTCAGAAGCACCTGATCTTCACATGTCTGAGCCAATTTCAATTATTCTTTTTTAGAAACAAAATATTTCATAAACATTTTGTCCGTTTCGAGCATTTGCCTCATAAAATAATGCATATCTATTTCTATGAAAACGATGAGAGATAAGGATATCTTTAATTATGATTAATAGGTAATCTTACCATGCCGAATTGAGAATATATTTTCTATTGCAAAATACACGCTTATGGAAATTTGTAATTTTTATGGGAATAAAGTTAATCGTCTGTATGTCATCTTATGTACCTGTGAGAATTATGTTCGTATGAGAAATTTCTGCGAAGACAAGCAGGTGACAAGTTAAGTTCGCTATGATTCCGTCTGGTGCTTATCATTTGGACTTTTATTTTACAGCATTTCAATGAATGTTTACAGATCATTCAATAGAATTTCATCTGCATAATTCACTCCCACAATGGGTTACTGCTTAGAACGGCGAACCTAGAGCTTGGTGAAATCGTGCAAAAGTACTGAAGTACCGTAGATTTTATATCAGTTGTTTCTTAAATCACTGGCACATTCACAAACGTCATTAATTAATTTTATAACATTTATTATTCTGTTCATATCTGTAAAGTTCAATCGTTTCGTATTGATGCATATCATTACAAAATGATTGTAAAATATTTTTGCATGCCGATTCTGCAATATAGATACATATCTTTTAAAAAATATAACAAAACATAAGGTTCTTAATATTTTATAATGTATGAAACTAAATTTGTAAAAACGAGAAAAGTATAAAAACGTTGAAAAAAATTGAATATACAGTACTTACCATCACCATATGCTTGGGGTGGACTTTTCACAGAGGTTTTATTATTGCTGGATTTGTCTAAAGGAGACACATACGGGTGGGAATTGGCAAACAGTCTTTGGTGGCGTCTTTCCTGAAGGTCCGAATCTTTCCCACACTCACTATCAATAAAACTAGGCGATTTTAACTTCCTGGAAACACGGTCTGATTTGCCTCTGTTTAGAATAGCATCTATTGTGAACGAGTCAGCTTTGGACCTAACTCCAGGATGGATCATAGGTGGAACTGTGGTGGATGGAGGAATTGTATAGGTGGGATACGGCGTGTGGATAAAGGCCGGATGGATTGGCAAATCCATTGTCTTCAGTCCAGCACAGGTTGCGAAAGGCCAGAATCCAGGAGGGAAGGGATAACCTGTTTGCGGTAAAACATTCATTTTCTTTATTGAATATATCCGCAAAACGTAGATTTTTAAAACTCTTTTTTGCACACAAAAATCCTCTCTGTTATCTCGCTCTTGCAATGCGATAGTTATAAAGAAATAAACACAGCGTCTCAGAATTCAAGTGGCCCAATCGGTATTTTATGCGGGAAGAACCAGATTTGAGGCTTGTAAATCGAAGTTGTGACAATCTTATACCCAATGTAAACAATTAGTTCGGGCATATTTAAACATAGTGTTTTCATACTTTCTTTCGGTCGCTCTCTGATTGGTCGCCGTTTTTTTACGCTTGGAGTATCAATTGCCAATCCGGGACCGCAGCGTATTATGCGAAACCATTCAGATAACCTCTAGGCACTATTAATACATCTAAATATGTAATAGGTAAACTTCATTTTCAGGTGAAATTGGAATAATTATTCAAGGTGTTGAAACGTATGTTAATTGTGTCGAGTATCTATTTTCTCACATTTTTACCACAGACAAATAAAGAGATCACAATCGCGTAAAATATTAATAAGTATGTTGTTATAATCATAATTATGGCATCCTATAGAAGATGATGATTGCTTTTTTCTCTCCATTTTTTCATTTTGTTTATTCCGTGCCTTATGCCTGGGAACCTATTACATCATTTGATTGAAAACTAAATTCCCAATTTATTGCGATTACATATACTAAATTTTAGAGCTTCACCCGATGTCATAAGAAGATAAAAAAAATATATGCAAATATGCATCACTTCATTAAAATGAATAAGTTGATAATCATCTCTTTATGTATGCTTGACTTTATAAATATAAATGAAGATTAATTAGCCATGCTTCATGAAACCGACTGTAGAAATACGATTAGATATACTTTTATGAAATAGATGGTATTTAGAGGAAAGCTTGATAAAATACTGCGACTTTTCCCATCAATCTTCCCGGAGTCGTGAAATTTAAATGCCATGAAATAGCAGGAATTTCAACGATAATTAGGTGGAATATCACAAAAGATTTAATGAAGTGCATTTGGATTTAACTAGAAGCTATTATGTAGGGATATATATATATATATATAGTTACACACACACACACACACACACACACACACACACACATATTTGAGAGAGAGAAGTAAATTTAATTTTTAAAACACTTGCGCTTCACGCCGGTATTTATCCTGTATACTGTCATTTCACAAATAAAGTATGTTAATTCTTATATTTAATTTCTTTTATGTCGAAATTCCGACGTACTATATTTGTCAAGATTCATACACGAAATTATTTTCAACTGCAACGCAACACGCTTTCATGAGGAAATGACTATCTGTACGATTTGACGATTTGACAAATTTCACTTTATTTGGATACCCACTTCCGCCCCTATCCGGGGTTGAACTCACGACCTGCGGAACCAAATCTCCTAGCAGCATGTAACCAGTGCCCTAGACCGCTCGACCATCTAGGCAAGTATATATATATATATATATATATATATATATATATATATATATATATATATATTCACATACGTTTAAGTTTGTGGCTCTTGAATGTAATTTAAAATATGAGAGAAAATGATGTCATACATTAATTATTTGAATTTCTATACGTAAGTTTAAAACATACATGAGAACAATTAAATGTCAAAATGCATTTTGTCGAGACATGTTTCTACTATGATGCCGCATACGTGATATGATTTACGAACTTGTCTTGGTGTGGGACCAAAAGTATTTTAAGGTACAAAAATTTAAAATCTTATACAGTCTCTTAGTATGTGTTCGTATTCATTAAAAGAAAAATCTCTTGGCAGATTTATACTCGCCAAAACAAACAAATTAATAGATCACTTGATGCATACACAAACAAAAATTAAGTTAGAATAAGGTTTAGAACGAGTTATTTGTGCTATTTTTGTGGTGCTGAAAAATTGTGAAGATAGGTTTAATTATCACCTCTCGGAAGTACTTTTGGTCAATTTCACAGTATAAACATTGGGACCCCTTCATTTAAGTGAATAAATTGGATCAACGTGATTTCGCTATAATGTGAAACACTTCTTAAAAATCACCGAAAAGAAAAGTATGAATCGATCTTTTCCATTGTTGTAAAGTAAATAATCTGACGACACAATTTACGCGTGTAATCAACCTTAAATTTATTTTCTTGACAATTATCAAGAAAGGCAATTGAATACCCTTATATTGCCGATGAAACCGTATTTGATAGAAAGAGATGTGTATGGTTCTTGGTGCATGCTCAATGAACAATACAGATGCTGTATGAAGCCAGCATTGCGGTTTTACTTCCAGCTAGTATTAATTGTAATAAATTGTCGCCTAATTTCACCTTGAATGTATAACATTCAAATGTCTTAGAAATTAAAACCTACTGACATTTAATAAAATTTGCATACCGCGGCCTCATGACCATGTAGATTTGCCCGGTGTTCAGATGAGTAATTCATTCAAATTACTTTTAATTTCATATTCGCACAGTCACTAAAGGTAATTGAGTTATACATGAAATGTTATACATTTCATATGTTCTTTTCATTAATTGCAATAAACATATGAATTGCATCTAAATATCCTATTCCTATTTGCAGCTAGTGACCAGTTAATTAGGGTTAAAATGTTACTTGATTATAAATCTAAATTAAGGATGACTAGAAATGTTTGATATATGTAACAAGAACAAAGTCCGGGATGGCATCCTGTCACGTTCCTCGGTCAGTGGAGATAATGGACGATGTACCAGGTAGACGAAGCTCTAGGTAAATGCTTAGATCCGACTTAAATTAATTTACGGACAGATTGGTATGAATACAAATTATACAATTTTTAAAATTTCCTTATCAAGATACGCATCATTATTTGATTGCATAATTGAACTTTTTTATTTCGAAAATCCCATTTTTAGGATTCCCGGATGTAAAACATTGTGACTCCCGTTTGAGTCAGAATTAAATCAATAGTTTACATTACACACACGCAATACCCTAGTATTTTAGCATCTTTCGTGACCAAACAAATTATATTAATAAAAATTCAAACCAAAACAAATTCCAAAATGAAAAAAAAAAAATTTAAAAACATTCCCTCCACCCCCCCCCCCCCCCGCCCCCCCCCAAAAAAAACCAAGGAAATATATGCTCACTGTTCGCTATTAGTGATACTTGATCATCACGGAAATCAGTATTGAATCAATCTATATTCTGGATGTGTGTTCTCTCTCTTGTTTGTGTCTCCATCTTCAAGGTATTCCACATGTATTTGTGTATTCTACAAGGAGGAGGTAGTTAGTCTTTTATATACAAGTTCATTCAGGTACTTTTTTGTAGGCACACGTAAACCAAATGTTCCCACGAGTTGTTGATATCTTATCTCCATGAAATCTAAACAGGTGGGACAGTGTGACAAAAACTTGTTGACATTTTCCTCTTTGATCTATCGTTTTCACCCGAGATGAATAAGAAAGTGTCTTGTTGAAATGCCTTAAAATTTTAGTGATGTAATTTTTTAAACAGGACCAGAAAAACACAATATATTGGACAAATTACTGGATAAATTATGGTTTGTTTTCTTAGAAAACAGAAATCCTTAAATTGAGAATAGATGAAAGAGAGGCGGTGATTTTTGGAATTTTGTGCAAAGGCGTGGGGTCGAAGAATTTTCTTTAAATCAATTACAGTGTCTAATGAGTTTTCATTCATTACTTAGTTTTAGAATGAGTAACTACCAATTTTCGTTTCGGAGTTTGAACAATTTCTGCACTCGAGACCTACAACTAGCATCATGTTGATACCACTTATTAACACTTTTCCCAAAGGGCGGCGAAAAATGATATACACCTTGCAAGTTTCACACCGATGAGAAATAGGTCTTTTAGCCCTAAGATATTTGTGTTTCATCTTTCAATGGGGAAAATGATACTTCTCTCAATTATATTGTTTATCAAACGAACACTTGGACAATGGTGTGATCTTTGATTATGAAACTATCAGTTAAAGCCCGCTTTGGGGGTATATATACCAGATTAACGCAAATATCAAAGAAATCAAGGTGTTTTCATATGAAATATTGCGGGAATGAGTTGAATTCCTTTCTCAATGAAAATGCTATTTTCGATATTGGACAGAATGTTTCACTCAATTCATAATATTATTCTATTTAAAATGAAATATCTATAAGTATTTCCTAAAAAAAAAAAATTATGTTTGTAAACTTTTAATTCGGTTTGATAGATCTTCCAGTTCAAAATTTAAATATGGAATTTGGTCAATTAATATATCATTAATAAAAGTCAAATAGAACAGCACAGCTAATGAATACCAATCCGGCGCCAACCTTCAATGTTTTGCTTTATAGATATTTTCATTATATTATTTAAAACTTTTATAAGAGACATTATGATAAATACATGTACACTAGAAAATTAGATAAATGTAATTGTTAGAGCACACACAAACACACACACAAAGAGATAGATGTTTCGGGGGAAAAAGACGTTTTAAAGCAGGTATGTGTATACCTTCCTTTAGTCGCAAAGAAATGTTTAGTTAAATTATTAAATTAATCATCCGAGAGCAAGCACGGGACATTCTTAAAAATGGAATTTTATTGTACTTACACCATCATTCGAGTTGCATATTTAAAACTAATAATAATATATTTTTAGAAATTGACAAGGTTCTCTGTGGTACGCTGCGAATAAAACCTATTGCATTAAGTACAATCATATATTTGCTCATTCTAACAATAATTTAAAATTCATATCAAAATGAATCTATGTAAGGAAATAATTGAAATGGATTAAAAATTAATCATTGAAGGTTAATCATTTTAAATCATATTGATAGATATTAATGAAAAACATTTTCTCGGCCGATATTACTTTCGTGTAATTTTTCAGTAGTTCTATTCAATGTTTCACATGTTTTTGTTTTATCAAAAAATTCTATTTACGTAAATTTTCATAAAATTACATAAAAGTTATTAAATATGTGTTAAGTATGTTTGCAAATAAGTCACCGTAATTTCCCCTATAAATTATTGATATGGTATCGTATGCATACATTTAATTACAATTGCTGCGAATCGAGCCGTTTATTTATCCAATGAAATAATATAAAATTGTGTTGGCATGTTCGAATATGTGTTAATCAGTTTTAACAACCTCACATATTGGTATCCATTTCTTTACCCTACTACGTTACAAATATTTTTCTCAGGAATCTGGTCTCACCACTTGTCCTATGGCCGAAATTTACACTGAAGTGTTATGAATTCGTCTAATATGTGTAGAAAATCTTCGCCTTATTGTAATTATCATTATCAACAAATCAATCTTAGTCGCGGGTGAGATAAACACGTTTTCATCTGTTTTTAACCTAATGTCCTAGGGTCATCTTCTATTCCACAGCATTAGCAAATACTTGAAAGCAATTGACGCGAGACAGAATTCATTTTCGGATAATGGACATAGATCGACTTTATCTACCACTAATTTGATTTTCTCGCCGTCCATCTGGTAATTTAAATCTAATAAGTATGGATTTACACGTATTCAACGTTTAAATAATTTGCTCGTCTTTTGATTCGCGAGCGAGACGCAGCATGAGGCCAATATAAAAACAGAATTACGTACCCGACTTTTTACCACAATAACCGTTAAATGACTGGTTACTGGATTTCTGGTTTTTTATTTAAACTCCTCATGTGGTCTCGTTTGTTCTTTAGGTCTAATTTCAGTAGAATAGGTAAGTAATAAAATTAGACTATACAGATATTAAAACTGGACATTCCATACGTCCAGCGAATTTATGGACTCGCCATGCGACAGGCTGGAGACTTGAAAAGTCAGAGTGTCAGAATTTAGAACGAGAGAAACCGCAACATTCGGAAACAGAGTATGTAAATGACCATGTTTAAGGACCCATGGCGTCATTCAGGATGCCTCAGTAATAAATTAGCGACATTTAATGCTGTGCAAGTTCCTATATGAAACTTCGATTATAGAACCCGAACCTATGACTGCATGTCAGAGAAACTAAAGTACACTCATTTAAAGATTAACTTTAAAAAATATTCGTCATACAATCTTTTATTTTTAATTCTATATGTGAAACATATGTCGGTCACACACAATTAGTGATATAAGAATTCAATGTATCTTTGAAACCTGTTTAAAGAAAAGTTGAAGATAACGAACAGTGATCAATCTCATAAATCCTAATAATCATGTTGACTGAGCTACCCTTAGAGCGAGCACAGCCACATGCATATGAGCGGATCCAGAAATTTTCTCGTGAAAGTGGGTCCAATCCGGTCCAACTGACACTATGGACTATTTTATAACTGGAAGTGCGAATATATATATTTTCAGTAATGGTGCCTGACAGTCAATGAAATTACGATATTTGATTTGAAAGAAAACGGGCATATCTGTTGTGTATTGAAAATCGCACAATAAGATTCATTTTTAAAATAAAAAATCTCTACATAATGACAAGGCGTTGATC